>NW_020455710.1:3752742-3762562 GCF_003342845.1 Nothoprocta perdicaria
TCTCTCCCAACAGGCTAGAAATTCCTACTTTTTACTCTTTTGCCTTTTTTTTTTTTTTTTTTTTTTTTTTTTTTTAAAAAAAAACCTTCAGGTTCTTTTGCCAGGACACTATTTAATGAGTGGCATTGATTATAATGCATTCTTTTAATTCTTTACCTATTGAATGTCCATTTTTCATCTCTTGGGGAGATAAACTCGGGGCCTAGGTCAGTAATGACGTGCAGGCTTCAAACACGGACACGATTCGGCTCCCTTGCGTGGTCCTCCCGTGCCCGGGACACGGTGCCGGGTGGGACACGGGGCTGGGAAGCTCCCCAGCCAAATTCCCGAGAAGTCTGAAGCAGCTTTGCCGATATTAATACGTTTTACACTAAGGAGTTTAATTGCTTTGCATATTCTTTTGTTACCTTTTGCAATAGGAAGCTTTCATCTTCATTTTAATAGATTAACAGGTTTTTCCCAAAATATAGAAATATTACAGTAATACTTTTGACTTTTTTCGTCATTTATTCTATCATTTCAACCTCAGATTGGGTAAATATCATAAAAAATCACTTTCCATCAAAACATTTCCTTAACAACAGCTCTCCTTTGAGTTATCTCGATTCTTGTCAGCTAAAGAATTTGCTGTGGTCCTTCAGCTTTTTTTCGCTCATTTCTCCCTTTTTGCTGAAAAAAAAAAAAAAGCTTTCCTGTCCCTTTCTCCTCCTTCCATTACATTTTGTGGACTTCTAAATCTTACTTTTCTTGGTTCTTTGCCTGTTTAGCTTTCTTGCCACGCTGTTCTCTACCTGCAAAAGTGCAATTGTGCGTTGGTTTTGGCTACCCAAAGCTATTCCTAAAGGTTAGCAATGTGGACCTGCCAATCTGTGCTTCCTGGGCCACATTTCCGACCCAAAAACCTTGGCCAGGGTTGGCAAAATTGCCCCGTTTTGGKGCAGGGAAGGCTGTAGTCCCTTGCAGCCCATGCGGCACCGGCGCCGTCCCGCAGCGCCGTGGGGCCGCGGCCGCATTTCTGCTCCTGCCCCGCATCTCCAAGGAGTTTTCCCCCTTTCTAAGAAGGATGTCGCCCACTGAGCTATTCATAGGAGTTAAATGAGAAAAGGGGTTAATAAAATAGATTCCGGAAAAAAAAAAAAAAAAGAAAATAAGATTAGAGGGGCTGATGTTTTGGCTCTGAGGCCTTCTGCGGGCTGTGGAGGCGGGAGGGGAAAGGAACAAGATTATTATTTTCTTTTCTCTGGCTCAAAGAACTTCATGGCCGGAATGGCACCGCTAATCCAATTTTCYTTCTAACAAGTATTTTATCAACACCCTTTTTTTCCCCTCTCTTCTCCTTCGCTCCYGCCCCCCCATCTCTGTGCTGATGTCTCCTTAGCTGCATTCTTGAAACTGGAATTTGGGCTGTCGGGGGTGCATCTGTCTGCTGGTGCACGTGTGCACCCCAAAGTGTGCAAATGTGCTGAATTTTGCTGTGGTTTTGGGGCACCTTAACCCCAAAGAGGTGGTTTTTAGGGCAAGTTTTGTGTTGTTTGGCAGAGTATCTGGTAGCAGCTCTCTGGAAAGCAAAGAGCTGCCTCATGGAGGGAGGAAATCCAAGGAAAGAAGGAAAAAAGCAAGTTGGGAGGAATGCGCCGGTGAGGGGATGATGGAGACAAGACCTGGGGGGGAAAATGGCCACTTATCTCGGGTGGGGAGGCAATGAGGTAAAGCCTGAAGGGGCTTGATTGCCGTCCATCAGCCGCGTCGCCGCTCCGGCTGCTGCGGGAGCCGGGGCTGTCCCGGCATCCCCGGGCATCACCGGGAATTCTGAGCTTGACTCGGGCTATTGCCAATAGCGGCCTCTGAACTTGAACCTCCAACTTCTGAACTTGGACCTCCAACTTCCGCAGTGCTAACGGTGATCCAGCAGGTCTCCAACCACATGGAAAAGGCTACGAGCCTGGCAGRGGGTCAGGAGAGGTGACTGGGACCAGAATCCAGCTTAAAGCAGAGACTTTTGTGTGRAAATCAAAACGCTGGCCCAGGAGAGGTGCCCATTCCTGGTCCTGCCTGGCCTCACCGCTCCTGGTGAGAGGCTCCTTGGCCTCTCCTGGGCAAGAAGCCCCTTGGTGCTTGGGGGTTCCTGCACGAAGGGACCCAGGAGCCTGGGGAGCAGTTGCACACGGTGCCTTTCCGGGRTCGAGGAAGCCATCCCGGGGTGTTCCCACTCCTTCCAGAGGCCCTTGGCACTCGCCTTGCCTAGCAAATCCGGCCGTGTTGGGACACGACTCCGCTCCTGCGCGTTGTTCCGMGGCCGGGGAGCCGGGCAGCAGTCAGGGCGGGCAGGCTCGGGCGTGCTCGCAGAGCGCGGAGCATCGCATCTAATCCCGGGATGCCAGAAAGGTTCGCCTAGGACTAGAATTATGACCAAAATCAAGATTTTGATGGAAAATTGAGCTTGCTGGGAAAAAAAAAAAAAATGCAATTTCTGCCTTTAATTTTCTTTCTCCCTATTTTTTTCCCATTCTGTTCTCTCTCCTCACTGCAAGGTTGCAGCTCTAAACCAGGCGCTAGGGTTTAAGACCTGGGTTGTGTCAGTGCTCTGTGGACGTTGCTGCAAGATGCCCCAACCCCTCCTGACTTTTCTCTCAGTTTAAAGCCCAAAGTAGGACTGAACATCCCTGTTCCTTGCACGGCAGGACCAGGTTGACCCGTGTACCCACGGGCTCAGGAGGCTCCTCCACGGCCAGCACCACTTCCACGGGCTCTTTCATGCAGGTTCTCACTAACATTTCCCAATCCACAAACCCTTATTAGCGACTGGGATGAGTGGGAGCTTGAACTGGCCGTGAAACCTGTCCAGGGAAAGTTCCTGTCTTGGAAAAACTACAAGGAAGGCAATCGGGGCCGGCTCCTTGAGCAATGCTGCCCAGGACGAGCGCTGTCTTCAGGCTACTTTAATTACGAAACGGTGTTCCCAGCCCCAGGCTTTGCGGCCTCRGTGCCTTTGCTCTCCTCTTGAGCAACGTTTTATTGCCTGGAACCCGCTTGGTATTGAGGTAAGAGCATCTGGAAGGTATGCAAAGGGGCTGCTTGCCTGCTGGGGTATTTGTGCCCTTTTATCATATTGTGTTTCTTTTTGTCGGTATCTCAAGGCCTAAAACTGGGATTATCTGGGGGAGTATAGGGGAATTAGGCACCCAGTGCCAACCAGCTTGCACTGTGATCTAGCCTTGTGAGTTTTGAAATGGCCAAATTTCAAAATTTCTCCCCAAATCGCGGTTTTTGCTTAATTTTGCCCCCAATTTAGGAACTGCTGGGGCTCTTCCCCCTTTTATTCCCTCTCTCTCCTTTTCTCTCCTTTCTTATATTTTTTTTGCCAGACCCTATGGCCGGGCACAGTGTCCCTCGCAGCCCCTGCAAAGGCCGTTAAGGGCACATTTAAGGGCACATTTAAGGGCACATTCACACCTATTTTCCTTGTCTTGTCTCCCCTTTATTCTTATGAAGCTCTCATTGATTATTGCCCTTAAATTCCTCGGTCTGGTCATAGATAAAAGGATAACCACTTCAAAGCAAAGTGTTAAGAGTTTAACCTCAAGCTAAAAGAGTGGACAACAAGGTAATTGAGGGTAATAACTGATCACAGACCTACTTTCAAAGGCACATGCAAGCCTCACTTTCAGATGGCTTTAATTTTATTAACATTTGTAGCAGCTCTAGATGCTTTTGAATCATTACGAACTTCAAAGCTCGAAGGTAACACTCCAAATGGAGAACCTGACACAAGTTTTTTTTTGTTCAGACCCACATCATATTGATAGGCTCTGTTGCAAGCGTGTAACATCTCTTCTCCAGCTCTAAAAACCTAGATGAGAAAATATATATATATATATTGCCAATAGGGAAGATCAAAGCCTGAACTTCCTTTTGAATAATCCAAAAGAAGTCAAAACAAAACAACACAGGGAGGAGGAAAATGTACCTAGATTATTCCAACTACCTTTATCCATATTTATCCTTATTTTACGGATAAAATTTTGTCCTGGATGATTCTCCTTTAGTTTTAGTGCTCTGCTTGGCCAACCGGTGGCTGCTCTTCAACCCCAAAGGCTACGTGTGGGGCACAAGTTGCACCCTCATGGGGGACCTGGGTCTTGGCCATGATCACAGCGTTGCGTTTCCATAATTCCCTTTCCCAGCAAAACCTTTGGTGTGGGACCAAGGCCATAGGAGTGGCCACCTCTTGGTGAGAGGTTCCTGTGAACCCAAAGGGCCCTTGGAGGAGCGGATGGGGCATCAGCAACATTGCAGGAGACTGTCCTGTAAAATGGGGTTGRCTCCAGACAAAAATGTAATGAACTTCCCAGGCCCTTCATTTCTTATGGGGAGAGGGAAACATCCCGCGGAAATGATTCCCAGGCTCCTAGGAAAGCACTAGAAATCCTAACAATCAAAAGGAGAAAAGATTAAAATAATATTTTTTAATGGCCTCTCTCCCAGCACGATGGTTTCTACTAAACGGCAAAATCAATAGTGACTCTGCAGCAGGGATGTGTCCGTGCAGCCGCGCTCGGGCCCGTCTGGAGAGAGCTTGACCTCGGTGCGCCGAGCTTCCCCCTCGTTTAATGGAGAGGGGAAACAAAGACGCCGGTATTAATTATTTAACCTCCCTTGAAAGGCTTATTGTGGAGGTTCCCACAGCTCAAGGAAACACCTTTTCATATAATCAATGCTTTGGCAGGGAAGACACCATCCACTTATAAAATGAATGTAGAAATTAGATGAACTGGGGAGGGCGGCAAGGGCAGTGCAACTTGATGCTGGACAAAATGGTACCAAAAACTCKCATTTTGTTTTCCTTGGGCAGGGAGGGAAGAGCAGCCTCAATGCTGCAGTGTCAGTGCCCATGTCCATGTGCCAGGAGCAGGATGGTCCTGTGGTGACAGCCCCAGTGCTGGGTTTGCAGCCCCTCTGACAGCCAAGAGCTGGCGCCTGGGTTGGTGAAATGGATTTTTCCTGGTCAAAGCTCTAGAAATTTCTGTAGAGGAAGGCAAAGAAAAGCATGATGGTGCCCAAAAGTCTGACCATGCATGTAGAAATCAAGAGCGGTAAAGCCTTGCATGGAAGGAGGACACTTGTTCCCTTCCGAGGTGCTGAGGATCGGGTCTCACAGCATGAATCCTTCATGATCTGGCCCCTGGGTTTTTTAACTAAAAATTCCGCAGGTGATGACCTGGGTGATCCTGGTGGTGTGGGCACTGGGTGCTCTGYTCATGGAAATGCAGCCGCTCGGAAAGAGAAGTCTCTTCGGGTGCCTTGATGCTGGTCCCGCTGGGAGATGCAGCGTGGAGGGACTGTGGAGGCTCCAGCTCTGCGAGGGACGGTGCTGGAGACCTCCTGTATCCTCCCTGATAATAAGAATTGAATCGACAGGCAGAAACACACCAGAACAGGTATAATTTTAAGGTGTTCCGCTTTCACAATGCACCTAAAAGAAGTAACTGTGCATAAGGATTCCTTTTTTATGGAAGTGAGAAGTTTTATTTGACTCGTTGATCCAAATGTTTTCCACTAGCCAGGAAAGTCCATTCCCAATTCTCCCTCCTGCTTTTTCCATCAGCTTCAGCCTTTAGGGGTCAGTGGATGGGGATATTTGGGGTGCTAGGAGCAGGTTTGGGTCCAGCCGTGCCGAGGGGCTGCTGCTCAGCAAGGGTTAAACTTCATGCCGTGGTTGCAAGACCCAGTTTCTTTATTTCCTGTTAATGACATTATTGCCTACATAAAACCATTCAAACATGTTTCTTTCATTTGTTTAATTTCAAATTCTGAGCACACTAGCTGGAAACTATGTTTAATAGTTAAACTCAAAACATTTGGATTTCCTTTCCTCACTGAGACTCGGTGAGAGCGCGTCATACGGTTGGGTTTTCAAGCGACCATTTTCACATAGCTAGAGAAGCCAGCCAGAAAACAACCAGGATTATATTGCAGGACCAAATCACATCAGCTCAGCCTAGTAACACGTCATCTGTTTCACTTCCTCCGTAGTTGTGCCAAGACATCATCGGACCCTCCTGGTGACCATGCCCGTGTCCTCTCCTCGAGAGCCGGCGAGCTCCGCTCTCTCCCTGCGCGTGGGAATGGCCGCCCTTGGCATGCATGGAAAATGTGCTCCGGTTTCCATGAGCAAAGAGGTTGGAATTCACCTTGGTCCGCCCTGCCCCTCGCTGGCACCGTGTCCTTCCACGGTCTCCTGAGGAGATGCCCCGGCCAAGGAGATGCTTGGCTAGGGTGGGCAATGGCTCCGAGGCCCCTGCACGAGACGAGCACACGTGGAGGGAGATGGAGGCCCTCAACCCAAACCCGCTTGGCACGGGATTGAAATCCAGGCTTCCAGAGAAGAATCTGTTGGCGCTTTTAACAACGACCAGAAGAAAGTCTTCAAGAATTGGGGGGGATTTAGCCCTCGACGTAGCTGCGAGGAGCCTCGGCGCCCATGAGACAGACCTCCAGAGAGCATCCCTTTGGGAAGGCACACATTCAGGCGAGCTGCTGCTCACCAGAAGGGCTGCAGAGCTGCTCTCCAAGCAAGATGGACAACAAGAAGCCAGCGGAGACTGGCGCTGAAGTCTCGTTGCGTAAGTGAGGAAGGCACGTGTGGAAAAAACAGCTCTTAAAGTTGGTCAGAACCTTTCGCCCCCACCCTCTTTCCAATCGCTATTCCACCCAGGTGAAGGAAGCGGCTCAGAAATGTTAATAGATAGCAAAGTGCTTATGTGTGTTTTATCGGCTCTCATAGAACATTTAATGCCGATACGGGGCCCCTTTTAAGTCTGCAAAATCTGGCCAAGCGCGTGCAGATAGCAGGGAGTGCACCGAACAAAACATCAAGGAAAGAAGTCTGTAGGGGGGAATGGAAATGTTAAAAGGATTATAGGAAGAGAAAATGTATCAGACTTATCTGGCAAGACTCGGTAACAAAAGTATAGTGGTTTATGAAATGAATTTCAAATCCCGTAAAACTAATTGTGTGTTTTCTTGTCTTATTTTTGAGCATCTCTGGCCGTGTTTTTCCCTCTGTGACAAAAGCACGTCTGTGTGCGGATAATATTCCGCACTTTGAGTATGGAGAGAGATTATACAAATGATGAGTTTCATACCTCTTAAACTAATGATGATAACTAGTTTATAAAAAGAAAAAGGGAAGAAGAACTTCAAAGGTTCGCATGTGGGTTGCCAGCCTCTCCTGCCTCCCGTGCACGGGGCTTTCCTCTCGTTTTGATCAAGGCCGTTCCCAGCACTTCTGCTGCAATCCTTGCGAGCCTTTGATCTCCTTATCAACGTGGCCACCGGCGCGACCGGCCCGGCTTGCAGAGCGCGTGACCGTGCGATGCCACCACCACCACCTCCCGTCCGGCTCGCATGGATCCTGCCGGGGAGCTCCAGGGGCTCCTTTCCTTCCTCCCTGTCTTCCAGCCTACGTAGTCTTGACCTCACGTCAGTTTTCATAGGAACGCGGTTGAGTCACACTAGCTCTAATGGCCAAGCTGGCCTGGTGCAGGTGGACCATCAGCAAGGGTGGCCCAAGCACCTCCTGTGGGTGTGCTGAAAGGACCCTTCCAAGGCCAAAGGACAATGTTTGGCTCTCTGCTTGCCTGGCCCATAAGTAACTGCAGCCAGGAGAGCCCTGGTGTCACCTTTGGAGCCTTCATGTCGCCACCCCTTGGCCCAGCTTGACCACAGGGAGACAACAATGCGGTGACATCCCTTCTGGAGCCAGACACTGGTGAAGCAACGTCCTCGTGGGCACTTAACACATCCATCTCTACTCGTTCCAAGAAAAGCTCTCTCCCAAAAAAAAAGAAGAGAGAAAAAAAAAAAAAAGGAAAAAAAAAAGTTTCTCTTATTACACCGCTCATTGCTTTGCTGGGCACAGTTTCTTTTCATCTGAAATCACTCCTTATTGGTGCTGCAGTCTGGCTTCTGTCTTGGTTCTGGATGCAATACAGGGCAGTATTCAACAAGGAGAGGACACACACACAGATATAGATATAAATATATGCACATACACATATACATATATTTGTGTGTGTATATATATATATGTACATATATATATAATTTTATATCATTTTCCTTCCCTCCAGCCCAGGAATTCAGAACCAAGCTTTGACTGGAAAAATCAGAAGAAAATTTTAAAGAYGCTCCACTTTCTTGATGATGTAGCTGCTTCCTGAACGCAGAGGTCCCTGCAGGTCTGTGGATAACGACTTCCAGAAATTGATGAAGATAAAGGAAAGGGTGGAAGCCCTTCTGGTGCCTGCCACACCGCCTAGTTCATCAGCTTCCTCCCAGAGGATCCCATATGGTGGCAGGTGAATCTGCCCTCTTGATGGAAGATGTTCTGGTGGGACGTGCAGAAAATGAGATGGGGCCCCCGCAGCTCTCAGAAGGCCAAAGTGCTCCATGAACATTTAACCATGAGGGTAAGTCCCCACGCTCGTGCTCCTGGCCACCGAGCACCCACTTTTGGTGGCCATGGGAGAGGTCAGTGGGATGGCAAGTGCATTGGGTGGGTTGCTCATGGGATCCTAGGGGATTCGGTGGGTTCGTTGGTCGCTTGGTGGGTTGGTTGGTTGCTTGGTGYGCTCCTGAGGTGGTTTGGAGGAAGGTAGTTGATTCAATGACATCTTTATGCTTTTGTAAATGTGACAAAATGACACTTGAAGGGGCTTTCTTCCAAAGTGGAGAGTTTTGAGGGTTGTGTTAACAACTTGGCTTGCTCTGCTGGAGTAGCCAAGTGAGTGGGAGATGCAAGTGCCAGGAGGGTATCCATCAAGTAGGTGGCTGTCCTGGTTGGAGTTGTCCTTCCAAGCCCCCTTGCAAAGAGCCCRGGGAGCAGGGGCTGGTCACTCGCCCTGGAAAGGGTCATTTTTCATGGCTCAGGAGCGCCTGGCATCGCGGCACGTCAGTCCTTGTCAATAGCAGCAGTGAAAATCCTGCGAATTCTCCCCGTTTGCAGCCACGTGTTGCGCTGAGAAGTGGCTCCGAGTGCTCAGAGCCAAGGGATGGTGGAAAGTTTGTTCTGATGGGGGCCGTTTCCAGGCCTGAAAAACACCTCGTGATGGAAGAGGTGCCTCAAAGGGGGCCAGGGCCAGGCAGGGCCTTCTCGGTGCCGCCCTTGTCATCCTGGTGGTGGCAGGAGGACACGAAGCTGCCAGAGCTCCCAAGCTGGGGCCGAGCGCCCGGTCCGGGCCCCTGTGACAGGGGATAGGGACAGAAGGGCTGGTGGTTGCCGAGGCTGAGGACGGGCTGCACTCGCTGCTCGTGTGTCCTAACAGTGATGTTCATTGCATGAGAGGTTCAACGCCATTGGGGCTCCTTTCCTATAGCTTTTCCATAGGGGAATAGCTCACGTGGGGCCTCCGGGAGGCCAGGAAATGTGGCAGGCAGTAAGAGCAGTAAGAATGATAATTTAAAAAAATAAATAAAGAGAGAAAAAAAGAATGGCCATTGCAGAGCCCATCCCATGACACAGGGACCCAACGTGGGGACCATTTCTGCCCATGGCAGCAGCCAAGCCCACGCGCAGCCTTGAGGCTGCAGGCGCCTTGGAGCTAGAGCCCGGCTTTGGGGGCCAATGTCTAATTAAAACCTGTTGTAGATTTTTTATTTTTTTAGGGGAAAAAAAAAAAATCTTGTGTCTGTTTAATGTTTAACAGATGGGGGGGAATGTGAACACAACTGCAGGCAGAGTTTTGCTGATGTGCCAGTGCGATTGCAATCAGATATTGTTTAATTAGTGCGCAGGGTGAAAAGATGTTTAGTTACTCTA
>NW_020455710.1:3763172-3764497 GCF_003342845.1 Nothoprocta perdicaria
GGAGGGAGGAGGAGGAGGAGGAGGGACCAGCGCTTTTGTATTTAAAATAAATAAAATAAATAACTAAGGGAGGCGCGCATCGCAGTGGGCTCCTTCCCTCGCAGCCGCGCGCTCCCCCCCCATCTCCCTCCCCCCGATGCTCCCCGATGCGGTTGCAGCGCCGGGGAGGCGGAGGAGGAGGAGGAGGAGGAGGAAGGCGCGCTAGGGGCGCGGGGGGAGCGGTGCCAGGCTGCGCGCGGGCGGCGAGCGGCGGGGCCGCGAGCGCGCAGCGAGCCCCGGCTCCGCGGTGAGTGGCGCCTTCGGGGGCTGCGGGGAGGCGCGCGCTTGCGGAGGCCGCTTTGGGTTCATTTTGTTGGGATTCTCCTTCTTTTCCGTCGGGGTGGCGCTCGGCGGGGCGCTGCGCGGCGCCCTCCGCGCCCGCGGGGACCGTCCCCGCCCGCGACTCGCCCCGGCCAAGTCGCTCCGGACTTTTTATTTTCCTGCCCCTTCCTCTCGCCCGGCTCCATCTGCGACCTCTCTTTCCTCAGCCCGTCGCCATTTCTGGAGCAGGCTTTTTTCTATATATAAATATATATATATTATTATTATTACTATTTATTTTTGTGTTTTTCCCCCCGGGTTTGGGGAGCAGCGGTTCCGCGGGGGCTGCGCGCGGCGCGCAGGGTGCCCGCTCCCCTCCGCCCTCATTAATATGATGATGATAGTTCTTTTTTTTTTTTCCTCCCTTTTTTTCCCTTCTCTTTTGGAGCTGCCTTTGATCCCTCCGCGGGCGCGGGATGCCCCGCAGCGAGGTGTCCCCGCTGCCCTGCGCGCAGCGCTGCGCGAGGTGGGCGGACACGCTCCAAAGCCCCCCATTTSTACCCCCGCGGCGCCCCCGATTCTACCGGATTTCACCCCAAAAACAGCCAGGCGTGGGGGGCGGCCCGGCCGCGACCTGCGGGCGCCTCCGCGGCCGCGCAGCCCAAGCGGGAGGCGGGTGCGGGGGGGAAGCCGGCGGGTCCCCTCGCGTGGGCTCCGCGCGTGGGCCCCGCGGGAGCCGCGCGCCTCCCCCGCGCCTCGCCTCCCTCCCCGCAAGAGTTGCGCGGCCTGTTTACTTTCCGCCTTTGATGTCGGGAGGATCTGGTTTTGATTAGATCAATACTCCTTTTTTTTTTTTTCCCCTCTTTTTTCCCCTCCCTCCCGCTCTCCTTTCATCCCCCCCTCGCAGAGAGGAGGCTCCCAGGGTCCCCTGCTGACTCGCCGCCTCCGCGGCCGCCTCGAGCGCGGGCGCGCGCGGCCGCCCCGCAGCCATGAGCAGCGCCGCGGTGCTCGCGCCGCTGCCCGAC
>NW_020455710.1:3764702-3936041 GCF_003342845.1 Nothoprocta perdicaria
CTCGGCGAGCCCGAGGGCAGCGCCTCGCCGGACTCGCCGCTCGCCCGCTGGACCAAGTCCTTGCATTCCTTGTTGGGGGATCAAGATGGTGCCTATCTTTTCCGGACCTTCCTGGAGAGGGAGAAGTGCGTGGATACCTTGGACTTCTGGTTTGCCTGCAACGGCTTCAGGCAGATGGACCTTAAGGATACCAAAACTTTGAGAGTAGCCAAAGCTATCTACAAAAGGTACATTGAGAACAACAGCATTGTCTCCAAGCAGCTCAAGCCTGCGACCAAGACCTACATAAGGGATAGCATCAAGAAGCAGCAGATAGATTCTATAATGTTTGACCAGGCACAGACTGAGATTCAGACTGTGATGGAGGAAAATGCTTACCAGATGTTCTTAACTTCTGATATATACCTCGAATACGTGCGGAGTGGAGGGGAGAACCCTGCCTACATCAACGGCAACGGGCTGGGGAGCTTAAAAGTTGTCTGTGGCTACCTGCCGACCTTGAACGAGGAGGAGGAGTGGAGCTGCGCGGACTTCAAGAGCAAAATCCTGCCTTCGGTGGTTGGGCTATCCAGCAAGACGTTGAGGGTTACAGCGAACGTCAGAGCCACGGAGGCCATCGAGAACGGGTACAGGTAAGAGATGCTGGGAAACTGCTTTGTTTGACTTGGCGGACTTTGGGACTGCCTCGGTGGAGGGCAGGCTCTTAGAGCGGGGACTTGGCAGCAGATGCAAGGAAGTCCCGACCTCGCCTTGGCGTTTGCATGGGCTTCCCCCAGCGCTGAAACGAGGGGTGTTTGGGGGTGCTGGCTGCTTTGTGCTCCCCTCTGCATGGAGGAAAGCAGGATCCTCTGCTCTTGAGCCCCATTGGCTCCTCGTGCATCGAAAACTTCATAGCAACTATGTCCTCCGGAYATACGTTAATTATTGGTTCAACTTTCAAACCTATTAAGCGCAGTAGTGGAGTGGATCACAGGGGTGTATGAATAATGTAACCTACCAGTTCACCAACTTCACCAGCAACCAGCCCTTAAATAAGTTGGTTATGTGGGAAGCAATTGTGCGGTCACGGTGCAGGAAATGTGTGTGCTTACTGCATTGAACTACGCGACTTGCACAGAATCCACCTGCATTTTGGCTGGGTTTGGATCGTGTGCACCCTCGTTCATCACGGTCACTCTGGCCATCGTGTCAAAGCCCCCTAGGGTGGCTTTGAGCCAATGTATGGATGGGAGCATGGCTAACGTCAAGTATTGAAGGTGACAGGGGCACAAAGGGGGATCTTGGGTGTCCTGGTGGATGTGCATGCCCAGTTAAACTTGCAGAACGTGGTTGGGTGTCCAAAGCAGGTCCCAATCAGGCTGAGCGAGCAGGGTTTGTGGTGTGATAGCTCAGCTGGAGCTTGTGGTAGGGTCCTGGCTGGAGTGGGCTCTGTGTCACCCTTGGGTCCCTTTTGTTGTTGGTTTTGATGGAAAGGTGGCATGAGGGTGAAGAAAGAGCCCTCCGGATTCGAAAGGGGGCTGGGAAGGAGAGCCTGGTGAGCGAATGGTGAGTTGTATAATCCTCTGAAAATGTATTCTTTCCTCTCCCCACCCTTGCCATAAATGTGGATTGCTGGGCTGAGAGGAGAGGGCTCTGCTGGCTCTGCTCTCGTCTGCTCGACTCGGAGTTGGGGTTTGGGTATGGTGAGTGTTGGATGGAGCATCTCCTTGAGAAGCGTTTTGGGAGCGTGTCTGGGATTCGGGATGTCAAAGGGCAGCGGGCTGCTCTCCAGCTTGCACCATGCCTCCGAGGAGGGCTCTTCTGGAGCGCTTCCTGCTTCCCTGCCTTGGGCAGAGCTCCAGGGCATCCTGGGGCCGTGAGCACTGGGACAAGTTCTCCCGCTCTTCCCATAAAAATGGGAGAGCTCTTCTTAACCATGGGGCTGTTGCTGTGAGTGGGATGAGCTGAGTCCTTTCCCTCTGTGGCAGAATAGGGGACAGGACAGGGCAAGGGGCCGCCTTGGTCCCAGCCCATCTGTGGCCTCTGGTGCTCTCCCGCCGGGGGAGTTGGCAGGACGGAGGTGCTAATTGGCAACTGTTTTGTGGCAGACTCGGGTTTTGGGATCCTCCTCGCGTGCAGGAGTGTTGTTACCGTCTCTGCATCTGCTCCTCTCCCAAACCTGCCTTGAACTGCTGCCCTTTGCTTGCTTTTCAGGAGGGGAGGGCTGGATGCTTTTATCTGCACGCCAGTCTTTGTTGGTGTTGGGTGCTGGCAGGGCTTGGCTCTAATGTTCTAGCAGTGCTTCAGGCCCTTCAGAAAACCCACACGCTCCTGGTCCAGGAGAGCTCCCACAGAACTGAGCCTGGTGCCTGATTAGAGCTCCCTTTTCCCTATTCTTTCTTTCTCTTTTATTTTATTTTTTTATTCTTTTGGTCTGGGGATTAGCACAGTCTGTTCCTTGCATGTCAGATCTACCCTCCCAGGACATGAGGTGATGCATTTTGCTTTGATCACCTTCTCTTGAATTTCCAGGARCTTTTGCATTGAGATCTCTTGGCCCCATGGAGAGCAGAGAGAAGGAAGCCCAGTYGAGAGATGCTTCCCAGCCTCTCCTGAGCAGGCTGTTTGTGAAGGCACTAGTGCATGTGTTTGCTGGGGGCTGATGGGCATGTGGATGGGTTATCTCCCATCACTCAGCATTTAGGATTGCATTTCGGATTGGGGCTGGAGCTTGACACCAAGTCCTTCCTGGTGAGTGGCCAAACCACACCTCCATCCTGGGATATGGGATGGAGTTGGACGGATGGAGTTGGATGGATTATAAAAGCAGGAACTGGGAGCACTGGGCTGAGTGCACCTGATCTGGGAAGTCAAGGGATCTTCAGCCAACCCAGTGTTTGGATGGGAGACCACCTGGAAATCCCAGGGCATGGAGTCACAGCCAGAAACTTGGCAAACTGGAGACCACAGAAACCATACGAGTTGAAAGACTTTGTTTGGCCCCAGCACCAGGAATGGACAGGAACGGTGAAATGAAAACACAGCATTTGAGTCTGTCAGGAAAAAAAAAAAAAAGCATGTGCATACAAATTGGTGGTTATATATTTGAAGTCCTAATGCAAGAAATATTTTGAATTTTGGCTTCTCCRTGGTCCTTCCAAGCTGCCCCCCTCCCCTCTGTTGTGGTGCGGCAAAGCTGGCCGCCCCGAACTGCTGAGTGTGTTGGACCTGGCCTCACTGTCCTGGAATCCCAACTATTATTTATATGCGGTTCTAAATTTATCGTGCACCAGCGTGTGTACACAGGGGCGCGTGCCTTCCTGTGCAGGGCCAGCGCGGGGCCGGGCAAGGTGGGCTCATGTGCCTCCCGTTAGTGTCCCCTTGTCGCGGGGCTGGGACCGGCCCGGGCTGCAGGACCCAGGTTTGCAGGTGGCTTCTGGCGGCTCCGAGCGCTTCCCAGCCTTGGAGAGAAGCCGCTCCTCGTGTGTGAAGTTACTGGAGCCGCGTTTGGCTTCAATTATCAAAGTAAATGATGCCATTGTAAAGCTATGCTTGAAGTGGGGTTCTACAATTAGAGCATGGAAGCTGTGATTAGCATAGTTTTGTTAAAATACACTTTATTTTTCAGGTTGGTGCATGTGTTTTTCTTCCTTTTTTTTTTTTTTTTTTTTTTGTCTTTAAGTCAGGGATTGCCCAGTGATGTTTGTCCCAAGAAAATATTTAATGAGATTCAGTTTTTGCCTCAAAATGCTCCTTGCAGATTTTCTTTCCCCTTTGTGTACATCTGTGGTTTGAACTGCCAGAGTGCTTTTATTTCTAAGAAGTGGAGTTTGACAATAATAATAATAATAATAAAAAAAAAATCTCAGGCATTGCACTGCTGTAATAGGGGACACAAACAAGAGCCCCCTGAAATTTCCCTGCCATTGTAATACCTCTGATATGCCCATTGCCTAACATAGCATGTAGAGAGCTCCATGCTGCGTGTCACYGCATCAAGATAAGAATAGTCTGAGAAACATCAGACATTCTCCTTGAAGCTCCAGAGCAACTGCTACCTGACAGCTGAAAACACTTTGCATATTGAGTTTGGAGACTGTGTGTGCAGGAGCTGTGGCAGGAGACCACCTCTTTCCACTGGAATTTAAAACCCTTGCAGGCAACTTGATGCATCTGGGTACAATTACTGGAGTAAGGTGGTCATTTTTTTTAAAGGAAAAAAAGCACATAGTGAAGCAGCCCTATCAGATTTCTTAGAATAGCAGGGGGCTTGGGGATGGCCCTTGAGGGTGGTGGAGTGAGGGGGTTATCTGTAAGATATGTCAAGTTTCTTTTCCTTGGTCAGTGAAGCGTTGGGGAGGAAAGCTGGGCGGCAGCCCTGGATCTGCTGGGGCAGATGAGCGAGTCCTGGCCCCTTTCCCTAGTGACGTATTGGGAAAGGCTGGATCTGGACACACCTCTCCCTCCCCTGTGTAGGGACCTGCTGCCTCCGCCTGCCTGGCAGTCCTTCATGGAGCAGCATCCCTGGTCCTTGGGTTAACCCCATGGAGCAGCATCCCTGGTCCTCGGGTTAACCCCACGGAGCAACATCCCTGGTCCCCGGGAGCAGTGTGGTGGTGCTGGAGCATCCTGCCCCAAGGAGCATCCTGCCCCAAAGGGGACCTGCCCCAATGGGGACCAGCCTCCTGGTCCGGGGCTTTGGTCTCCAGACCTGAGGTACTTCCAGATAACACATCTACAAGAGCTTCACCCCTTCCCCAATCTGCCCCAAACCCATCTGAAACCAGAGAAGTGCATCCCTCTGAAGAAGATTAGAAAGACTGCATGTTTTGAGAGAAACTTTTTTCTTTTCTTTCTCCCCCACCCCACAGCAGGATAACTCAGCTTTCACCCACATGTGGGATTAATTTATCTTCTAAAGATTTAACGTCTTTCCTGTGGCATTCCTGGCTATCTTTTTTTTTTTTTCTCCCCAATCAATCTCTATTTTTAATGACTTGAGCTTGGCTGGAGCGCCTGGGCCTGCTCTGAGATGGCCCATGGTCGCGGCCACGCTGATGTCCCCATGTGGCACTGGCTGCTGTGCCCTGGAGGGGTCCATCTCCTGGCGCTTCCCTCTCCTTTCCCTTTTTTTTTTCTCTTTTTCCCTGCTTAAATCCTTGCAAAGATGGGTGGTTCTTCTCCTCCTCCTGGCCAGCAATAGGGAACCACGTGCTGCAGCAGGGGAGACACTCATTTAAGCRGAGTGTGTCCCCTCCAATATGGGACCACAGGATTGGGGTGGCCACGGGGCAGAGCTGCTGGTGCATTCCCACCAGTCCCCAAATTAGGGGAAAAGTGGCCGTAATTCTTGAGAGCAGCAGCTCTTATGAGATGGGGAGGCCTTGAGCTTTGCAGAGCAGGCAGCCCGGCCTCCGCCGGCAGCCTTGGCACGCAGCTCCCAGCCTAATCCCCTCATCCCGCCGGGATGTGTGGATTGGAGCTGGCTGCGGGGGGGCCGGCGCCGGCCCCCGTGCTCTAGGTGTGCATTTGGGGATTGCCTGGGGGCTTTTCCTGCATCCTCTCTGGGATGTTGGGACTTTGGGCCCCGGGGTCCTGGGTGCAGAAGGCCACCACGTCCCGTCCTCCCAGGGCCACMCTTGTGCTGCTCCTGCCTTTGCATCCCCCTTTCCTGCTCCCTATCCTAGCCTAGAAGCTAAMACACCCCAACCCAGGTGGCACTAGTAGCAATCTTGCCCCCAAAAAGGGGCCTTTTTATCTTGTGTTTTGGTAAAGCCCCAAAATGGCACCTGCCGTTGGGAAGCCAGGCCTGGAAGAGCCTCTCGGGGCCTCCCCAGTGCTGGCGCTCACGGTTGGTGGTCCCAACGCTCCAGTAGTTGCAGGCACTTCTCTGGTTTCAGGCAACACAGATACAGTAACTTTTTTATCCCAAGGGGGCCCTAACTCCTTTCTTCAGAGCAGACTTAAGCATTTATTAGCTGGTGCCGTGATGGCTTTCAGTGGGGCTTGAGCTATGAACTTCTTGATCCAGTGCCTGCTGATATCGACAGCAAAGCTCCTGCTGGCCTCGCTGAGGGTCCAACTTGAAGGAGCAAGTGTTCAAATGTATTCGAGCACCTGGAGGTGCTGCCAGGGATTTCCTGCAGTGTGTTTCTAATGCCAAAAGCAACRTCTTTCAAGTCGGACCTAGAGAAGTTTTTGACAGAGGTGGTCTGGTCGCCTGGAGATGGACCTTGTCAATGGCTGGTTGCTTCTGCAGGGCCCGAGTAGCCAGCCTGTGGATATCTAAAGAAAATTAGACCCTTAGACACCCTCAGACCCTGGTGCTTTTTCTCTAGCTCAGGAATGGCTGATAACTCAGTTCCTGTTTTGCTTGTCCCTAGGTCCTTCAAGAGGAACGATCCCGTTAACCCCTACCATGTGAACTCCGGCTATGTCTTCGCCCCAGCGACGAGCGCCAACGATAGCGAGATATCTAGCGATGCCCTGACCGACGATTCCATGTCGATGACGGACAGCAGTGTGTAAGTATCACATGTTGGTCATGGGTCACCCATGGTCATGGGTTGGACACGGGTCGGACATGGGTCACCTGTGCCGGTGGCCACGGTGATTGCAGGAGCGATGTCTCCAATTGTCACTTCACATCTCCAGTGTCCAGCGGTCTGTTGAACTCAAGGTCTTAGCCYGAACAAGGGAGGTGTCTTGTGGTCTTTGAGGACCTTGATGCTCTTGGAGATATGGGGTACAATAAGGTGCTGGATCCCTCGATTGCCACCTTGCAGCTGAGCCAACGCGTTTTCCTCGTTGCTGATGGCGATGCCTGACTAACCCAAGGAGTTTATATCTCCCTGCCTTTTGTCTTAAGGYCAGACTTCCTTAGCCATTTATCAGTCATCAAAGAGGAGATTACTTCCTGTAGGAAGTGCTTTCTGTAATTAAGGTTCATCGTTAATGTCAGCGTGTACATTAATAGGGCTAGTGACCTGAAGGAGCAAATAGCTGCTCATCTCGTGTGGCTGGGGCAGCCTTCAAAGGAGCGCTGGARTGGCTGCATGGAGCAGGTCGGAGCCTTTGCAGAGCCAAGGGATGAAGCTGGTTTGTGGATGCACCCAGGGCTTACAGGGGCTCCGTTTTCCCAGGGTGTGGGACTTGGGATAAGCCATTTGGCCTTTCTTCCTTAGTTTCCTTTCCTCCAGCAGGAGAGAAGTAGTGCATTTATGTCTGGGCGTTGAAGGGGCAGTTAGACCCACTTTGTGCTCTTAAGGACCACTGTCTTCATCTGGAGAGAAGGCAGATGTTTCCATTCCCGTGGCGTGATCCTCACTGGAATATGAGTCCTCCAGACAAGCCAGCTTGTCTGTTAGGCAGCACATGGTATCCAAGAGCTCAGTCTCACAAGTGAAACTTCTTCGTAGTGATTCCTGTCTGCTCCCCAAAAGATTTGTATTCTGAATTTTTGGAGTCAGCAGTGCTTCATGATGATGCGTGATGGAAAACAGGATTAAAAAAAATCCTTGATGCATAAACTAACCTTTTTTTTTGTTTTTTTTTATTGCACATGTGTGTTTTGAACTGATATTACGGGGAAAAAATAGTTTGTTGTCCCACCAGATTCCCTTATTGAACAATATTGGCATTAAATAAAAGAGCTGAATCATAGGGTGACTTCTTTATTTCTTCTTACTGGCTCCGGTTGTATGTGATCATGTGTCAACAGAGCATTCATTGGGTTAGTCATTTCTGGACCAGTGTAGGGTCACTTGGGATTCACAGGGCTAGGATTATACCCTCTCTTCACAGCAATGCCAATTGTAGGCCTTATACAGATGAGAGCACTGAGTGAGAAATAAAGTGCATGGTGGATGAAAGGCTTAACTGAATCGCTTTCAGCCTATTGTTAGTCTAGGGGAGCTTAGAGGGGATAAGAGGGTAGCAGGCCGCTTTGAAATTTGCTTGAACAAGTGAATAGGAGCTCCCCATAAAGCAGCGCATGAAAGGAGCCTGCCTGTTTTTTCCTGCCGGAACAATGGCCCGCGCAGGCTGTGAGAGTTTGGGGAAGCTTGGCTGATTAAACTGCTGGGAGCCGGGGGGCGCGGGGGGCTCGCGGCGCCTTTGCCGTGGGCAGCCACCGAGGGGTCCCCCGGCGCGGCGCTTCCCGCCGGCGCGGCCTGCGGAGCCGCTCCCGGCCCTCCTTGTGTTTGGRAAGTGGGAGAGGTGACTTGGCAGCTCCGGAGGGCCCGGCCGGAGCCGCGGCTCTTGTAAAACCTCCTTCGCGGGGACGGGGAGCCCTGGGGATCTGCGTCCTCCTCGGGAGCCTCTGCTGCTCCCCCAGGGCCCCAGGAGCGTTTTTGGGGTGCGGATCCTGCCCGCGGTGCCGGTCTGTGCCGGGTGCGCTTCTGCCTCCAAGTTTTGCCACTCTTTTTTTTCTTTTCCCCCTTTCTTCTGTGCAAATGCAAATTAGYCCTTTTGGCTTAAACTGGTATCAACTGAAGAGGAAAAACTTGTTCTGGAAAGTCTGTCAGAGCAGTGAAGTCAGTTATTTATTTTTTAAAAATAAGCCTAAATCTGAACTGTGCTTGAATTATGAGAGGCCTCCAAATAATGCACAATCTGCCTTTTTTTTTTAATTTATAAGTGCTAGAATTCCGTTTATGTCTGTGTATTCTGTAATCACCACAAAACATCATGCAAATTTATATTTCCATTTCTTGATTGGGGAGGGGGCAAGGGGAAAGAGGAAAGGGGATTTTTTTTTTTTTATTTGCTTATATCTTATTTATGGATTTACTTTGGACACAGGGGAATGCTGCTGAGCAAACTTCAAATATTACCTTATCTTACAAACCAGGCTTTTGATGTTGGCAAGATCAGAGGCTTGTTTCAGAGCCGTTGCCAAATGAAGATGGGAGTGAATGCATATGCGCATGAGTCTGATATTTCAAAGCAGCAGTAAAACTACATTCAGGTTAGGTCAGGCACATCTGAGTCAAAAGGCTAAGATAATTGGCTCAGCTTAAATGGCAGCTGACTGGAGAGAAGACTTCAAACTCGTGTTTCCCCCAGAAACAGATTGGCTCCGCACCAGCCTGGTTAGCTGAAATGTTTATAATTAAACTCTACTATTTAGTGCCTAAACTCTGTAGCTCTTCAGCCCGCAGCTTTTAGGAGCCAAGAAAGTGAGTGCAAATGTTCCCGGCGGGAGAGCCGGCCTGCAGCACCCTGCGTGCGGCCACTGCCGGCCTTCCCTGTTCTTTTGCACGGAAAAGGCCCGGATTTGGAGAGCGGGCAGCAAACTGGCTGCCAAATTCCCTCCCCAACTCGCCCAAGCTGCTCCATAACCTTCCTGTTCACAGGGAAGTGTCCTTTTTTTTTTTTTTTTTTAGTTGTTCTCCTTTTTGGTTTAATTCTGCAAACTTTGTTAGCAGCTGGAAAGCTCTTAACTCTTCAGATGACCAAATTCTGCATGTTTTGTGGGATAGGAGCGTGTGGCTGCATGGGCATGGCCAGGGGGGATGATGGGTATGTGTCCCGTGTGATCCCCAGCTGGGCCATCCATAGCCCGGTCGAGGCTTGGGACACAGCAGGGGCTCAAGGGCCCATGGAGAGGGGAGGTCAATGTCCATGGAGTGGCACTGAGTGCCTTTTCTGTATTTTTTTTTCATTTTTTTTCCCCAAAAATATATTAAGAGTAGGTTGGTGTGGTCTTTCACGTTGAGCTTTGCAACTCAGTTTGGCTTATTGAAGCAACAGTTCATCCATGGTGGCTGAGCGAGGCCAAGGCCTCCATGAGGGCCTAAGGTGCCAGATCCAGTGCCAACCTAGGGGATCGGCCCTTCYGCCTCCAGAGATGGAGCAGGCATCTCCCAGGAGTCTTGTTCCCATGGGACATCTCCAGCTGCATGTCCAAAAGCCGGGCCCACGTGTGTCCGTGTGGCCACGGGCCAGGCCGTGTAGGCACCCAGATGGATGYGGCCTTCTCCATGTGAACAGTCAGCCTTTGCTGATGTCCTCCAGGTCCGGGAAGGATGGGAGCTGTTCTCTCGACTCAGGAGATGAGTAAGATGTGGGGGCAGATGGATAAAAGGGAATTGGACTGGAGATCAAGGTTGTCCCGGCAGTCTGAGGCAAGGGGTGGAATTAGACATTCGGGATTTCCAGGCAAGCTCTTCTGGTTGTCCCCAYGGTTTGTAGAAAGCCCATTAATCCCAGCAAAGGTATTTTTATTTTTTGCCTGGCCACGTGAAAACAGGCAGCGTTGCCTCCAGCGAGCTGTGCCGGGTGCTTCTCCTCTCCGTGCTCCCTACAGGGTTGCTCCTCATGGCTTCCTCGCAAAGAGCCGAGGTGGCCAACGGGACAAACAGAGGACATGGCCTGGCTCTTCCTGCATCTCGTAGCCTGCAATTGCCAACTTGGGGCTGGAGACATGTCTTGGATCTTGAGTCATGCTGGGGGGCATGGACAGCCTCAGTGGAGCCGTCCAGCTCCAGTCTCTTCCTCCTTGTTTCTGTGCTGTCGCCATCCTGTTGTTTTAGAGCTAGGAGAAAGCTGCAGCTTTAAAGAGCTTAATTCAGGGAGGACCAGCACAAGTGGAGAGGGCAGGTGGAGAAACATCCTTGCAGGAAGGTGAGACCCCTTCCTGCAAGGGGTCTCAGATGTGAGGTTCGCGGTATCTTCTGGGTGGCTTCCCATGGTGGTGCTACCTTCAGCTTGCTTTTCAGCCTTTGCTTGGGACAAACTTTACTTGGTCCCCGCTCATCCGTTCGTGTGGTGAGCCCGCTGCGGTTCGCGCTCCCTCAGCCCACGCGCCCTCCTCACGGTGCCTCTTTCTCATCGCAGGGATGGGATCCCTCCGTACAGGCTCGGGAGCAAGAAGCAGCTCCAGAGGGAAATGCACCGCAGCGTTAAGGCCAACGGTCAAGTTTCTCTACCTCATTTTCCGGTAAGTACCCATGCTGGGCTGGATGTTGGGCCATGTGCAAGGCCTTGGGGTGGCAYGAGGTGCCTGGGACACACTGCCCTGGGACATGGATGCAGGTGGGAAGAAGGGAAGGGCAGTGGTGGTGGCCACCATGCATTCACCATGCCCGGGAGCACCTGGCTTGCACCTGCCTCCTTGCAAAAACCATCTCGCAGCGTCACGCCGGCTCACTCCCTGCGAGCTGSGTGCTAATTAGGGGTTTCCCGAGGCTCCGGGTTTGGCCTCCAGCTCRGCATTCGAGGCCGGGATGCTCCGCTTGGCCGGGAGCTGGCGGTCCCCGGGGCTGGACAACCCCTGGAYGCCCGTCCCACGCCCAGCGCCGCGGGGCTCGCGGCTCTGCCTGGCTCCAGGGCTCCACAAGCACCCGCTTGGGAGCTGCCAGGGACATTTGCAGGAGATCTTGGGCCTTCACATCTTGGTGGGCCCTGCTCGAAGGGGACACAAGTCCCAGGGCTGCCTYGCGCTCGCTCAGCTTGCAGATACCTGAGTCCTACAGCGAATAAACTGTTTGCACAGACAAGTATAAACTTATCTTGTCCCGCGATTAATAAGCTAAAATTCCTCTTTCTGCTGTCTTAAGCAGCAAGAAATCACAGATGATATTTCTGTTAGGGGGGGGCATGGGTTTGTGTGGTTTTTCTTTCTTTTTTTTTTTTTTCTTTTTTCACCCCCCTTCCTCCATAAAGAAAGTTCTATAGCCTGAGCTTGTAAATTAGATTATTTTGTCCCAGGGCGTGCAAATCGACTTTCTCTGTAAGGCAGTGCTTTGATCAGGGACTGAATAGAGCCAGCTTGTGTAAGAGTGACAATTTCCAGCAGAGTGGCCTTTTTCTACCCTCACATCATTTCTGGAGCTAAGTGGTTGCCGGAGAGAGGCCCCACCTCATCTGGTGGGTAGTATGTGAAAGAGTTGGCAGTTCAGCTTGCTGCTTTCAGAAAAAAAATAATAAAATAAAAAAAAGGAGGGAGAGGGAAAGTAGGGGCGAGAGGAGCAGGGTGTGTTTGGGGGTGGCAGGAAGGAGGGGAGGATGCTAGTGGGTGGGTTCTGCTTTTTCCTTTATTTCCTTTTCTTTTTTCCCCTTTTCCCTACCATGTTTGCTGCYTTTGGCAGAAATTCTGGGTTTTGCCTTTTTATATTCTGCACTTGATTTGGAGATGTTCCCTTTTTCCCTTGATAGCTCTGCTCGAGGCAGCCAGGCGCAGCAGTGCACCGCTGCTAGCCTGCAGCAGCTTTCTTCATTTTCTGTACAAAGAGATTGGGGAGGGGGGGGAAGAGATCTAGGACACTGTTGAGACAACACTACCTCAAAGGTGCCCAGTGTGTAGCCAGGAAATAAATTACCAGCACTTCTCTGATCTGCAACCGTTTGACTCCTTCTTTTTTTTTTTTTCCCTCTTCCCTTCCTTTCCCTTTTTCTCCCCCATCTTATTTTTTTTAATTTCCAACTCCTTTCTGTTTATACTCACTTTATTCCTTGAGTTAAAGTCTCTCTCTCTCTCCCTCCCACCTCAGAGGGTTTTTTTTTCTTTTTCCTCCTTTTTTTTTTTTTTTTTTTTTTGATGTTTGACAACAGTCTTTGAAGATTTTCTACTTCAGAGTAGCTACTGATGGGCTGGTTGTACTACAGAGAGAACAAGCGGGGTTCCTCAGAGTGCGACCAACTGCTCCTGCCGAAGGCAAACGCTGGTGGGGAGGATGTCACTCCATGAGGCCGCGGCGCTAGCTCATAAAAATCCAGAGCAGCCCATGCCTGGCCGCGGTCGGCTTTTCATCCAAACATGGAGACACAACAAGCGTAGCGGGGCCGGCGATGCCGCTCGCGCTCCGCGCCGGCGTCTCGCCCTGCCCGCTAAGAGCGCCTTGTCCCTTTTGTCCCCGCTCCGTGTAGAGAACCCACCGGCTCCCCAAGGAGATGACCCCCGTGGAGCCGGCCGCCTTCGCTGCTGAACTCATTTCCCGCCTGGAGAAGCTCAAGCAGGAGCAAGAGACCATGGACAGCCTGGAGGAGAGGCTGCAGCAGATCAAGGAGGTAGGAGGCTTAAGCCGCGCGGCGTCGGGCTGGGGGACCCTGGGGTGGCCCAGAGYGGGGACCTGTTTGTCCATCTTGGAGCCGAGYGCCTTGCATGCAGCCTGGGGGTGGSTCCCKCTCGCCACAAGGGACCAGGGACATTCGGTGGCCCTCGCACAGGCCTCGGGTGGGTCGCTCACCCTGGTGCTTCTCTCCCAGGACGAAGAGAAGGAGGGTGCGGAGGTGGCAGGCGGCGTGCAGGCYGCCCGGGACGCCCCGCACCAGCAGCACCCGCTGTCCCTGCTGCCCGCCGGCAGCTACGAGGAGGACCCGCAGGCCATCCTGGACGAGCACCTCTCCCGCGTGCTCAAGACGCCCGGCTGCCAGTCGCCCGGCACGGGCCGCCACAGCCCGCGCGCCCGCTCGCCCGACCGCCTGCCCGGGGCCAAGCTGCCACCTGGGGCRTCTGTGCCACCCGCCTGCGCCCTCCTGGCCAAGGCCTTCGTCACCAAGCAGACCACCAAGCACGTGCACCACCACTACATCCACCATCACGCCGTGGCCAAGACGAAGGAGCAGCTCGAGGCCGAGGCGGCGCAGCGGGCGCAGTGCTGCTGCCCGCCCGGYGGCGACTACTACTGCTACTCCAAATGCAAGAGCCACCCCAAGGGCACGGACGCCCCGATCCCTCCGGTGGAGCCTTTTGGGTAAGTCAGAAGGTTTCCCCACCCGTGGGTGCTCACGCATCTCCATGRTGGGATTTCACGGGGGGCATCGTGTTCTTGTCGCAACACGACGGCCGTGCTCATGCCCRTGCCCCTGTCTTCTCCTTCCCCGCAGCAGGCCGGGCACGCTGCCCAAGCGGAGCGGCCGGGGGCYGGAGAGCCTGGTGCTGGTGGCGGGTGATGGAGGGCCGCCCGCCGCCCCGTCGCTGCAGCTGCCCGCCGGCGAGGCCGACCGCGCGCAGAACGTCTGGCAGTGGATGCTGGAGAGCGAGAGACAAAATAAGCACAAGCCCCATAGGTAAATACGCAGCTGTCTGCAGCAATATCGCTCCCGGTAAATATTTATATATTACACGGGCTGTCTATTTTTACAATCGCTGAAAACAAATGAGACTCTTTGCTCCTCCGGTTTAATATAAAAGCTGTTCCGCAGAACCAGAAAAACCACAAAAATGTCATGTTTTTGGCAATAAACCTCCTTTCATGTTATGACAGACTTTTGAGAGGGAGCGAGCAGAATAGGAGCTGCTATTAAAGTCATATTTTCCAGCTTTTCTAACCCGGCTCCTTCCCCTCCCCAGCACGCAGAGCACAAAGAAGGCGTACGGCTCCGAGGCGGCCAAGGGGGCCCCCGGCGGGCGCCACCACCCCTGGGGCGCGGGCCACGCGCGCGGGGCGCAGCCCGCCCACCCCTTYGTGCAGGACCCGGCCATGCCGCCGCTCACGCCTCCCAACACCCTCGCGCAGCTGGAGGAAGCCTGCCGCCGGCTGGCAGAAGTCTCCAAGCCTCAGAAACAACGGTGAGGACCCCCAAAACCTCACTGATTTATATGGAAGAGGGAACAGCAAGGTGGGGATCGGAGAGCGGCTGCAACTGCAACTCCCCGTTGACCGGCCAGGCTCCGGTTGCATCGGTCCTTTGCTGGGCTTGGGATGCAGTTTGTGGCATGGAGGGGCTGCATTTCTGCTTTCTGCAGCACCGTGGGTTTCTGCAGCACTGGGTTTCTGTAGGTTTAAAGCAAAGCAGGTTGCTGCAGCAGTGCAGGCTTCGGAAACGATGCAGATTTCTGCAGCAACACAGGTTTTGCAACTGCAGCAATGAAGGTTTTGCAACTGCAGCAATGAAGGTTTTGCAACTGCAGCAATGAAGGTTTTGCAGTTGCAGCAGTGTAGGTTTTGCAGTTGCAGCAATGCGGCTTTCTGCTCAGTGCAGCTTTTGCATTGCGGCAATGCAGGTTTCTGTGGGTCTCCACACCTGCAGCACTGCAGATTTCTGCATCAGCCTTTGCAGGGACCCATGCAGGTGCAGCTCATGCTCTTGGCCTCCCAGAGCTGAGGCCAAGGTGACAACCAGGTTAGAGCAGGCTGGGGTGACCGGGCGGGCACTGTCCTGCTTGATGGCCTTGGTATCGGTCCGGAGCAGGAATGGGGCTGGACGGGAGGGATGGATGACAGCGCCGCTTGGCGCAGCCCCAAGGATGAACTTCCTTATTCCAACCCCACCCTGCCCAGCACAAATAGTTTTGATCTTAGACTATTACTTCCACTCGTTTGATGGCTGTAATTTGCCCGTTTTTCCTCTGGGATGAACTCCAGCTACATACCAAGTGGAGAACTGGACTGGTTATCATTCATTTGGGTATGGAGGGATAAATTGGCCCACAGCAGTTTTAATTCTTCTTTTGATTGTTTACAACSTGTGAGGGTTGATACAAAGAGCGAACTTAACGGCCCACAGGAGACTTCAATTAAGAAGACTGTATTTCAACAATTTTTTGAAAAATCTTTTCTTTTTTTTCTTTTTTTCCCCTCTTCCCCACTTGCTCCCTCTCTTCCTAACTTCAGATGTTCAACCTCAAATCAGCAGAGGGATCGAAACCACTCCGCTGCTGTGCAGGGGGGAAGCACCCCTTTTTGCAATGCAAGTCTAACGACAGAAGAGTAAGTATTGCACCCACATAAAAGGGTGGGGAAACATATATAATAATTATATTTTCATTAAATGAACTGTGCTTTGAGAAGAGAGGAAATTTGTGTATCTGAAGTTTAGTCTTTCAAACTGTTCTTCTTAAAGAGAGAACAAAACATTTTCAAATCTTGTCTCTGGTTCTTTTTAACTTGCATTCCTGTAAAGTGGACAAAGATTGGATTAGTCTAATTACAGGATGGTTCTTTTAACAAGAAATCTTGCTACAGAGAGGTCTAAAATGGCCTAAATAATTAAAGTTTTCTTTCTTACCCTCTTCATSTTAAGCAATGAGTAATGTTTGAAGTCCAGACTGAGCCACCTGACTAGAGCCTTTCATTTTTAATTGGTTGACCTTAAGTCCACCAGCTGTCTTTGCTAGCAGCTTTTTTTTTTTTTCTGAAGCCACTCTACAAAGACTTAGAACAAATTAGGAAGACTAAATTACTGCGGACTAACACTTTGCGACCTTTTGACATGCCAAGTGTACATGGCCTCAGAAGTAGCTCTGGATTTGGCTGCATGGCATTCACTAGAGCGTTGCCATTTTGCTGCGTAATGTTGTTTTAATGATTCTTGCAGGAGCCTTCCCCATTGCCAGTGACACGAGCTGGTTAATTTTAGCCTCCTTGCACACYAGTGGAAATCATGTCACCTGTGTGCCCTGGGCAAGGGAGCTGGTGCAGGGGGTTGGTGCATGAGAAGGAGGTCGCCTTGTTGCCTCCTCTCCGCTGGCTTGTATGAAGGCAGGTGAAGCAAGTCCTAAAATCAGACCTTTGGCTYGGCCCATGGTGAGTGCGCGTCTCCGCTCTGCCATAGCCTTGCCCTCCAATTTTGTTTTTTCAGCAAATTTCCTCCCCTCCATCCCTCCTCGCTTTCCCATCTGTAGCAAGGGCAGGATTGCTGCTGCCCACACGCACCCTGAGGCTCCGGCCTTTGTGATGCTAATGCTGCTACCATCAAAGTGGCCAGGAGCTGTTGTCCCACACCAGCATCCCACAGGGCTTGAGCGCTGTGCAAGGGCAGAATGACAAATTCTCTTCCAGGACAGGGAATATCTGACTCGTGGTCACACCCACGGTGCTTCTGACCAGCCTTAAATGTGGCCGAAACACTGTTCGATTGAGTGCTGGGAAACTGCTGCTTCTCAAATGGAAAAACAGATTTTTGTAGGTTTTTTTTTCTCTTTTTTTGGTTTCAGCCACAAAGAGCCAAAGAAACTCCCCGTTGTTCACACCTCTCAGTCTAGCGAGTTGGTTGTCACCTATTTTTTTTGTGGAGAAGAAATTCCCTACCGGAGGATGTTAAAGGCCCAGAGCCTGACACTTGGGCACTTTAAAGAGCAGCTGAGCAAAAAGGGAAATTACAGGTAAGAATCTTTGCATTTTGCTTGTTTCTTTTATATATGCCAAAATAAGACAGCAGAATCAACATCTGTTTCTGCACATTTACCCACAATTTGACCTATTTGCCACATTTTGGAGATTGGCTCTAGTAGCTTATTTGAGTCCCGCTCGAACCAGGAGCAACTTGGAGATGGCCAGGGGGGGCATTAAGATGCTCTTGTGGGATGGTGATGGGTTGTCTCCTCCTCCTCTTCCTCCATGGAATGTGCAGACCAATGGACTTTGTGCTACAGCTGCCATCCAAGAATGCCAGGGAAAATGAGGGCRGTTACGGATGCACGGAGCAGTGGGGTGGGATTTGAGGTTCCCTCTCCAAACTGGGTCCACATTCGCTCATACTGGTTTCCTACAAGTCTTTGTCCAGTCCTTAAATCGTGTCTCGTTTGTGAAACGGGCCGAGGGACTCAGCTGTCCGCACAGCTGCCGGGCCCGTGGGTGGTGTCGCCCTAAACCCAGCACACCAAAGGTCGGGATGCTGCACCGGAGTGTGGACTTAGCTGAGCTGCAGCGAGTTCCGTCTAGCTCTTCAAAAGCCTCTTCCCTTTGTCAGGGCAAAACTCTGCCCCGCGGGGAATATTCCACCGGCTGCTGCTCCGTTCCTCTTTACAAACACCACCCAGCCTTGCCTGTCTGGTTTGCAGGGCCCCGCTCCCAGTTTATCCAGTTTGCCGCTTCCTTGCAGCTCCTGCTCCCATGGCAGTGTCTTCCTCCAGGGTTATTTTTGCTGCGTTTCCCTGTTGGGTTTGGGTGCTGGTGGRCTTGGTCACAGCACATGCGAGTTGTGAAGGTCTCTGCAGGGTTGGTGGGGATGGTGCTGGGTATCCAGCTTCACTTCTGGAATTTGCACCGAATCTGGTGCTTTTTCGGAGCCCRTGGGCTGCCTTGCAGCTCCCCTCGAACCTCCAGACCGTTCTGCTGGTGCAGATGTGACTTCAGCTCTTGCTCCATCACCGAGTTGTCACTCACTTTGGCAGGGCCACCTGAGCACGTGGGAAGGAGGCTTTGGGCTCGGGGAGGCTCTTGGTGCCCGTCAGCCCTGGGATGTGGTTAGGCTGATGGAGATACTGCCTCAATCTGGGCTGGAAACCGCTGCTCTGCAGTTAGCTCCATTCCCCAGGGCTGGGCAGTTCCCCCAAAAAACATCCTTTTTTTCCCCCCATTTGCTTTCCGTGACATTTCCCACGTGATGCCCCAGTGCCAGCAGAGGATAGTGAAACCTCTGTGGCCCGAAAGCCCCTCCAGGTGCAATTATTTGTGCCTTGTCAGACTGTAATTACTTTAGAAAATGTTTTTAAGTGACTGACAAGGATGAAACAATGTTTTGCTTAGATCTCACCCCTTTACACCTGGGTAAAGACAATACAGAAATTTATAAAAGGAACTTGGGCCGGTGCCCAGTATTTTATCTTGCGCAGACACAAGGTGAAACTAATTACACAAATGTGTGTACCTCCAGGGAATCATTTTGATCTAAGCTTTGACTTTTGGCTGGACTTTTGAGTGAAACTGCGGGTGACCTTCAGGGAAGAGGGCCGCGGTGCCCAGAGTAGCGTGTGTGCTACGGCGAGGCACTAACTAGGCCGCTTTGGTCACATCTGGCATTGATTTCTTTTTAAGGCACATTTAATAAGCCTGGCTTTGAAGCCTTTTTTTTCGCCTTTCATTTAATGCACAAAGACATGCATAAATGCTTGGCGCTCTAAATTCTTCATTGATTGAATCAGTTTGTACCACGGGCACCTCGGGCGCTGGGGTTGCTCCTTTCTGATGCCCAAGCGCCCATCCGGGCGGGCAACGGGGCATTTGCTGCCAAATGGGTGTTTTTCCCTCCTTTTCAACCCTCTCCTCCCCCAAAAAAGGAGGAATTAAGCCGTGATTTAATGCTGATGGCGTTAACAAAAAACAAACATCCACACACACACAAAAACTGGGTGGTGTCGGGTAATCTGAACATGGCAGTAGTTCAAAACAGAGCCGTAACACCAGGCCTGCTCCGCTCTATTGGTGCCAGATGTCCAAAAAAATAAAATAAAATAGAGCAAAAAGCAGCGCTGCAAAGCTTGCCACATAAAATATGTTTCAATGGCAAGCCCATTTCTGCGCAAATAAGAGCAGAGCGACTTGTTTGAAGATGTTGTGGGGGAGGATTTCTTGCTTTCCCTCCTTTTATTTTTTCCCTTTTTTTTTTTCTTTTTTTTTTCCCCCGTGAAATAAGGTTGCAATTATGTAAAAGGTCATAGCGTGTTTTTGCAAATGAAAACGCGGAGGAAGTGGCGGGAAGCGCCGCCGCTCTCCAGAGGGAAGAGCGAGTCCCGGCTCCCTGCGAGGCACCCCTGGGAKCTCCTCCGACCAGATGTTTCTCCTTGCTGACCCCTTGAAGACGCAGCCGGCCTCGGATGGGCTGTGCAAAAACAAATACTGACCATACCTTGCCTGAATGTAGCTGCTGCGAGCCCTTGGAGGGGAAGAAAGGCAGCTTTTATCCCCCACCCTGACACGTAATTTTAACTCGCCTGAAAAATAAATAGGCTCGAAAGGCAGCTTTGGTGGGCATCTTAAAAATGCGCAAGGGAAAAGTCACTGCTTGGAAAGCAGGTTCTAAGATGACCATACCATGATATGATATATAGGTGTATAGATATATAAATATGAATAAATTTAATAGTAAAACTGAGCTTTGTTTGCTCTCCCTGTGTATCCTAGTAAAAATTGCAGCCCCCTGTTCACACCTAGCAGGTACCCACCAGCTTCCCTAGTCGGGAGCTCCGGAGGAGGATGAGTTCCCAGTGGGAAGCTCCGGAATTCCACTCTGGGAAGTCTGGCCCGTTCSCTCTGAATCCCTCTGTCTTTCCGAAGAACCTCTCCTTTTAATAACAGTTGCTAATTTTAATGTTGGGTCTTGTATTTGGGGGAAAAAAAAAAGGAAACACATGAAAGAAAGAAGGTGGGGAGAGAGACAGAGGAGAACCTTAAGGATGCTTTGCTTTGAACGTGCATTTATTTATATTTCTTGGTAGGAGAGTGACCAGAAATGCCCAGAAATGCCCCTGCTTTCTAATTTTCTCTCTTCCTGAGGACACCCCGTGCCCTGGAGAGGCCTCTCTTGCTTTAACCCGCCGTGCTCTCCCCTTTTGCAGATACTACTTCAAGAAGGCGAGCGAYGAGTTCGACTGCGGCGCCGTGTTCGAGGAGATTTGGGAAGACGACACCATCCTGCCCATGTACGAAGGGAGGATCCTCGGGAAAGTGGAAAGGATCGATTGACGGCATCGGTGTCGCTTAAGGAGATTAAGCTGGAGAAGTCTGTGGACACGCGACAGTAGTGATCACAAGGAGAGCAAACAACTCTGAAGGAAAGTTTTGAACCAATGAAGAAAAAAAAAAAAAAGGTGAAGTCTATGAAGACTTTGCTGAATTAGCCTTAGAGGGAAAAAATGGCATTTATTATTCATGAGTTGGGTACTGAGATGATAAAAACCCTGAACTATTTATTAAAAACATGACCACTGTTGGCTATTGGAGATGCAGACCGTGTTTGAGAGACTTCCATACATAATATATGATTTCCTGGGGATCTGAAATCTATGGACTAAGAGAAACTGTGTATAGCTTACCTTAACAGTAATCCTTATTGATATTTATTGAACACTCTGTTTTCCCCTAAGTCCAGTTTTTGGATATGCTGCTTTAACAATGGAGAAGAGAGAGGGGCTGGGAAGGGGGTGAGGGGAGGAAGGAGTATTTTATTTTTTTACGTTTTTCCCACTACGGAGAATTGAGGAGTTGGGCTAGGAGCGCGGCCGCCAGATTTTTGAAGGGAGAAGAGGGAAGGAAGGACTTTGCAGCCGGAATTTCTCCAAATGAAGAGAGAATATTCTCTAAAGAAATAATAATCAAAAGTGAAATAAAACGCTGCCCTACCACTCATCTGGAGACCGGTGCGTTGTAGCCTCTGCTGCTATGATTTAAGTAAAGGTCTTAAGAGAGGGTGCAGAGGACCTTGTTGTCCTGCCATGTTCGTAGCGGAGGGGACTGGGCCCAGCCTGGGATTGCTGTGAAGGAGCCRTCACATTCCCATCTCCGTCATTCCCGTCTCCATGCTCACCCCGCCGAAAGGCCGCCTCGCAAAAGCCACGTTCAAAAGCCCTAGGGATGCCACGCAGCTAGCTAATTTTTCAGCTGTTTGCTGTTAGCACAACTTATATTTAAAAGAAATTTTACCAATGATGGGGCATAGTTGTGGAGCATGCAATTCTTTTTTTCTTTTTAATTATTATTTTTTTTTAATTATTTTTTGCCTCACCCTCACAACCCCCCAGSGCAGGTGCCAGCGGATGCTCCGGGTGCCGCTTTGCAAAGAGCCGAGCACCCCTTCCCCAGAGAGACCTTGCATTTCTACACTTGGGTTTCGTGTTGATTAAGTTAATCTGTGCGTTCTGTTTGCCATCGCTACKTTGTATGAGTCTGTATATATTGTAGAAAATGTATGGTGAAAATATTAATACACTATCTCTAGTGTTTTTTAAAAAATTAATCAGTACAGTACCTGTGCCTGCATGGTGTTACTAGGCCATGCGTCGCCCTATATTCAGGGTTCAAGCTTTCCCTTGCTTGTTTAAGGGGTTTATGTATAAATATATTTTATGCCTTTTATTACAAGTCCTGTACTCATGACTTTTGCCATGGCATTTTGTTCTACTTATACTGTAAATTATGCATTATAAAGAGTTTCATTTAAAAAAAAATACTTGGTACAATAATTATTGTAATTAAGAGATGTAGCCTTTATTAAAATTTTATATTTTTCAAATTAACATTGCCTGACTTTTTTTTTCTTAATTCCCTAGTGACTTAAAGGGTTTCTTCCCACGTGAGCTGATAGCTTGTGCTGGATGCAATAACTGAGCTCTTTCCCTCCCCAGGTAGGAAACGCTGCCTGCAGGGAGCAGAGTGCAGGTGAAAGAGGTAAGATCCAGGTGCCTCTTACACAGCACAGTAATATCTATTTTATATATATATATATATATATATATATATATAAAAAGATATATATTCTCGATAGCATGTTCTCGGAGCGACCTGTTGATCCATAAGCTCTGCTGAAGGTGGTGGTAATGCCCCGGTGCCGAGGCTGAAGACCATGTAGGTCTGGGTCCATTCGACACTTTTCATGGAGAGCAGAGCTTGCTGGTGCCACGACTGCTTCCAGCCGCCCATTATCTCCCTCTAATCTGTTTTAAGCAAATACCAACCTGTTAAAGCCGTGCTTAATCCAGCTGCCTTTGAGGGACCTTGATTTGGGAGAGGTTTGATGCAGCCAGCCTTGGGAGCAGCCTCCATGAGCCTTCCCTCTCCCCAGGACATAGGGTACAAACCCTATTTTATAGCTGAAAGAGCTACATTCATTCYTGGGGGAAAAGTTGCCCATTCCAGGGCTGGATTTGTCTCCCAGCTGTCGCCCAGACCTTCCCTGGCTCCAGCGAGCAACCCTGGGAACGCGACTGTGGAAAGGCTTTGGGGCTCGYGCGCTGGGAGCCACAGCCAGCCCCTGCACGCCGGCTCCGCCAAYGACACCGGCTACGCTTTTCTCTTTCGACTTTATCTTATTTTTGTTCCTCYGCCCTCTTTTTCTTCTATGAGGTTTTAAATTATCTGGGTTATTTTGTGTGTGTGAGAAGACTTCATTTAAAACATCAGTGAAACTTCTATCAAAGGGCTCAACTTCACACCGAGTACACAGAGCCCAGGACTCAATCCTTCAGTTCAAAAAAAAAGAAAGATTTAAAAAAGGGAGCCGCAGGCTCTTTTACACATTCAAATGGATGATGTCTTGTTTTAAAACCCATCTGAAGTTCATGGGGTTCATCTTAATTGATAAGCTGGAAATAACGGATGGGTGTAGGGAGACTTAAGCAACATCAGGGAAGAAGGATTTTTTTTTCCCCCTTTCTCTTTTTTTTTAATTTTTTTAAGTCTACCATCAAAAGTTAGGAACTTAGCACTACATAGTAGTATTATTTTTCTTCTGCTATTAAAATGAATCACACTGTGCCTAATTCTTCTCGGGAAGATGAATGCGTTGGAGGCAGCTTGAAGCCATTCAGCGCCTCCCGCGCCTTTGCATCCTTCCATCAATGCTCCCAAATACTCACTTCTGTTTTTGGGGCTGTCTGTAGAAGCAACATAAAAAATGGCTTCAAATGCGTGGCAGGCTGTTTAGCCGAGATGAAAGGGTATTTGAATAGTCCTTTAAAAATGAATGAGAAGTGAGCACTCCGTTTCAATTAGAAGTGGGCCGTGGAGATCGTTAGGCGGCACCTTAATGCGCCGCTTGGCTCGTGGGCCGCCCCGGTCCCCTCGGTCCCGTCGGGATCGCTTTGTTTCCAACCCATGGCAGGAGAAAGGTCCTGATTGCGCCTCGGTCCTGGGAGCGAGTCGGTCGAAAGGCGCTGTGAGCAAACCCGTGCTGTTGTGACTTGAAAAGGGTCATTTCCAGCCAGGCTTTTCCTCTCTTTTTGAAGGAGAGAGAAGATGAGGGAGTGAGAGACTTATCTTGACCTAAGCAGCTCTGGTTTTGGTTTAGCTGGAGCGTCTCAGGAGCCGGCGTGAGTTGGGAGGTGCCTCCAAGGCGGTGCCCTTGGTCCCCCAGGGCTGGTGGCCGGGGCCACCCCTTGCCATGGGGCCGCTGCGGAGTCGCAGGCTGAGGCCTGCCGGGCCACAGAGCCCCAAATCACAACTAAAAGAGAAAAACTCCCCGCTTCAAGCTGTGATTTTTAACCTGTGATCTGGGGGAGCGGGTTCTGGCCTTCATGAGGGACAAAACCTGTGCTGTGGGCCCGACGCGCGRATCAAAGCGGAGCTGCTGGAAGGAAGGGCCGGTTTAGGATGGACGTGGAGCAGCTTTCTCAKCGAGCGCTGGGAAGTGGAGTTCCCACGGGAGCTTGTGAGAGCCCACAGGAGCACATAGGAGCAAGTGGGTGAACACGGGAGCTCACAGGAGCCCACAGAAGCGCACAGGAACACATGGGAACTCATAGGAGCCCGCAGGAGCCCATGGGAGCAAGTGGGAGCCCGTAGGAGTCCACAGGAGCACACAGGAGCAAGTGGGAGCCTATAGGAGCCCACAGGAACCCACAGGAGCTCATGGGAGCAAGTGGGAGCCCACAGGAGCCCACGGGAGCCTATAGGAGCCCTCAGGACCCCAAGGGAGCCCACGAGAGCCTATAGGAGCCCATAGGAACCCACAGGAGCCCACCGGAGCCCATGGGAGTTCACAGGAGCCCACAGGAACCCACGGGAGCTCATGGGAGCAAGTGGGAGCCCACAGGAGCCCACGGGAGCCCATAGGAGCCCACAAGAGCCTATAGGAGCCCATAGGAGGCAATAGGAACCCACAGGAGCCCATGGAAGCCCACGGGAGCGCGGCTGGCGCTCGCCTCCCGCCCGCGCACCCTCGCGCCCTGCTCCGGCCGCGGGCCGGGCCGCCAGGGCCGSGGCTCCAGGGCTGGGCCGGCCCTGGCCACAGCTCCGCATTTGATGGAGCCGCCAAAGGGCCATTTCCAACTTCTTCTTCCTCACTGTTTATTCCAAAGCAAACAAACAAATACTTTTTTTTTTTCTTTTTCCCTCTTTTTTAAGTGCTAGCGTTCAGCTTTGCTAATTTATGCCTCTCCGCTTTTTTTCCCGGGAAGGATCCGCGCTGGGAAGCGGAGGCAGAAGCCCAGGAGGACTCGCCATCCCGGTGCAACAGGTTGCCAAAGCAGGGAGGAAGCCTCTCCTCCTCCTCCTCCTCGCTCATTCCAGGAGCACGGAGCCCTTTTCCGAGGCTTTGTAGATTGGCAATGCTTCTAAAAACCCTCGCAACTGTCCAACATGGGGTGTTTAATTACCAGGTAAAAGATTTCTTTTTTTTTTTCCCTTTTTTAAGACTCCATTTAATTATTTGATTGCACAGTAACCAAAGAGTGTAAGAGGGCTGTAGCCAGAAGGCACTTCAAAGCACTGCCTTGATGTTTCTTAGTGGGCATTAATGGTTTCTGAAGGCAGGAGATTGTTTAAAAAAAAATATTAAAACCCTCCTCATGATCCCGCCAGCAATCTCAAAAAAATGCATAAACACTGGAATCCTCTGCCAGGGAGGAAAAAAAAAAAAGGGAGTTCAAAGGGATCGGAGAGTTTTCATGTAAAGTTTAGAGTTTAAGGCGTGACTGTTGGCTACGGAGCCCCACTGTTTGAACTCTTGTTTATTAAAAACAGTTTCCCAGCGTTTCGCAGGGTTCAGAAAGACAACAGCGAAGCGCAGCCTCTCTCACAGAGCGCTGCTTAAAAGCTCCATTGATTTCTACCTACAGGTTTCATCTTTTTTTTTTTTTCCTTTTTTTTGGATCAAATCCTGGAGTTTAGCACAATCTCCAAGAGGAGGCTTAGCCGGGCGTGAGGAGGAAAGAGCTGCTCTGAAATATTTATTTATTTAACTTCTTAAACTGTTTTTTTTTCCCCTAAAATACCTCCGGGCAGTTGCTTGCAGGCTGCTCTGGGAGACTGGTCCCAAAGTGGGAGGCCCTGCATGGAGCGATGTCCCTGCTAGGCCTCGGGATGAGAGGGGGAAACGCGGGAATGCCGGGAAAACCTGGCACCGGGAGAGAAAAGCGGCAGCTCCAGCAAGATCTACCTGGAGAGATGCAAAACTTATCCGGCCTCGGGCACCCAATCCCGGCCTTTGCCAGCAGGGACCGCGGTCCATCCTATGCAGACCTGGAAGCAATGCCGGAGGCACTGCCAAATCCCGGGAATCAAGCCCTTCCCAGAGCCGCTCTCCAGGATGTCCCCAGTACCCGCTGCCCCRGGTGCTGCATCCTGGCCGGCTTCGCGTGGATGGAGGAGAGTGGAGAGAGGGCGTTTTGGGGAAAAAAGGTATAAATGGAAGGGTTAATATTAATAAATAGAGCAGGGAAGTGACTGAAGGAAAAGAAAGCCCCATAAAGTGACCAAGAAGGACGTCTGGAGTGCTAAGCATCCCGCTCCAACAAGGCAATGCAGAGCAACCCTCCTGGGAAGCTCCAGGGCTCCCAGGAAGTTCTAGTGCTCCAGGGAAGCTCCGATGCCCTCGGGGAAGCTCCAGCTCTCCTGGGAAGCTCCAGGGCTCCTGGGAAGTTCCAGAGCTCCAGGAAAGCTCCAGAGCTCCAGGGAAGTTCCAGAGCTCCAGGGAAGCTCCATTGCTCCAGGGAAGCTCCAGGGCTCCAGGAAAGCTCCCGCCTGGCTGGGACCAAGTGCCAAGGCCAGTGACAGCAACAGCACTGGGCTGCTCTCCTGCCATCCCCACTCGCAGTAAAAATAYCCTCTTTCCCAACTCCAGGGACTGATGGAAAATATGAACTTAATTTTGGGYTCTGTTTTCCTTAAATCGGCGCAGTTCCAGTAAAATCAGATTAAAATACCTCCAGTTCCTGATGTTTGGGGATATTTAAAGTCAGATCAAAGCGCTTCTACCCGGTCCTTTTGGTAGCACGTTTGATGAGAAACACAGGTGCACTAATATATTAAGCCAGCAGCCGGGCTCATTTAAATGCTGCCTTGCACTTCTCCTTCTGAGCCCCTTAAATATCAGCTGGGTGGGAGGGTGGAGGCAAGGGATGGGTGATGTTTTAACACAAGACTTTTGGTTTCTTTCCTCTGGATGCAATATGAGCCACTTTATTTTCTACATTAAAACTTTATTTTTTTTTTAAATAGCTAAAGGGAGAGAGAGGCTGCCAGACAGTGGAGATCCACAGGAAGCTGGAGGGTGAAGGGATTTGCAGATCCAAAGCGGAGAGCCCCAAATGCAGCGGGATACGTCCAGCTTTTTGGCACCAGCAGCTGGGAGTTTCTGCTACCCCTGTTTTGAGGTATTTGGGGGTATTTCAGCATGCTGCTGAGAAAGGCTTGACCCTGTTTGCTGATACAACCCAGCGGTGCAGCCATGTCAGGTTCTCTCTGCTGGCAACTTGCAAGCTTGATGGTGTGCAATTTAAATATAGATGGGCAACATAGTAAAATAATAATAATAATWAAAAAAAGCATAAAAATGCCCTAGTAAAATGAAACTGTCAAAACAGAAGGTAGGAAAAAATAAATAAAATAAACGGAGCAGTGGCAGCAATGCTGCTTGGTCCCCATTGCAGGCTGGATCCCCCAGACGCTCTTGCCAGCACCAAGAGGTCCATGGAACAGGAGCAACAGAGCCTTTCCTCCTTGGATTTGGGAGCTTTTTGCCCTTTCACTGCAAAATCACATTAAAATCCCATTGAAAATGCGCCCAAGGCTGGGTTTGCTTAAGTTCTCGTGTCACAACCAAGCCCAGCTAAGAGMTTAAGTGAGAGGACGACAGAGTTGGCTGTGGCCCCATCCCTTCCCCGCGGCATTGGGGTCCATCCAGAACTGGGATGGACCCTGTGGATGTATCCCACTCCCTCCTTGCCCATCCAAGGGAACCCTGCTCCGGACACAGCATTCCCACTGGTCATTTGGAGCTTTTCTCCCCAAGCTTTTCTCCCCCCGCTCCGGGGCTTTGCCCTCCGTCGTCGCCCCTAAAGGACGCTGCAAAGTTAACGACGGGGCTGTGGAATTTTAAATAGCTGCTTCATGACTAACGACATGTGCTCCGGATCAGCCCCAGCCGGTATTTACATATTTCCCATGATAAGTCAGCATATGGTTCTTGTTTGCGATGCAGAGCCGCTCTCTTCAGATTATTGCTGTTATTTTCCTTCCCCTGCTTCTCACAATTAGGGTGGAAAGCCCTTCTCTCATAATTGCAGTTAGCAAAATGCGTGGCACAGCTAAGGCTGCCAGGCAGCTAGGAAGCTGCCCAAAGAACCCCACACAACCCTGGCAAACAGAACCGGCTCACCGGGCTGCAGAGGATCGGGTGGAACTGCTGCCYTTGTGACTCTTAGTGCTGGTTTCAGCAGCACCAAGGACGGGCTGTGGGCAGGACCCCGTGCTCTGCACCGTGCAGGTTWGTCCTGGCCATTGCACCCAACACTTCACGTAATTCCAGCTTCTTGGTTGCTTCACCAGTGTTTTAGCTTGCTCAAAGCACTAGCAGCAAGCAAAGCTGGAGATATTTTGACCAGGTTCCACTGGTTATGGGGACGTAGCCATCCCCATAACTTCGTCCCCCATGCTACAAATTCCCACCCCGTCGTTGGGCTTGCAAACACACGTAGTTTCCTTTGTGTGTTGGTTTGAATCCATACAAAATACCAGATAAATTCCCTTTGAAGAAAGTGGGAAAGCAGCATGGCAGCAAGCCTAGGTAGGTATTGGGTTACTTTCTGTAGTTCGTATTTTCCTCTAAGGAGAGGCTTGCAAGTCGAGATGTTCCTCTAGTCGCTCTTCAGGTCAGACAGGTCTGACGACGAGTGCACCAGACAGGTACATGTAATCTAGGGATGGCTTTGAACCCGCTCCCAGGATGCGAGCCCTCTTGAACTTTAAAAGCATTCACATCCAAACCCAGATCTGCCTTTGTGGTTGACCATTTATCCCACTCCCCACCACATTCTGTGTATATATATATTTTTTTCTTCAACAATGACCCGAAACAAAACAGGAGATGTTAACAACTTTCAACTTCAAGGCGGGCGTCGGCAGCTCAGCTTTCTGCCTTACGTTTGGAAAACTGAGGGTGTTTACACAAACGTGCTTAGTGTATCAGTTTTAGCATTTTCTGGAAAATATGACTTCATTTTGCAGATTATCCTAATTCAAACACTGTTAGAAAATGAGACAAAATTAAACTACAGGAATATGGTAGGAATATGGGATCCAAGAGCATGTTTGACTCCTGTTCCAGGGCGCTCCGTTGGATCCCTTGTTGTGCTGGAATCAGCCCTGATTTCTCAACACCTGGGACATCCTCCATCAAGAGACTGGAGATGAGAGGAAGATCTCCAGCAATCACAGGGCTCTCTGGCATTAACTTGGTACCCTGCTGGGAAAATCAGAATTTCACTGAATTTCTTGAGAGKATTTTTGGGCCAGGAGGGAATGCAATGAAGATTCAGTCAGGCTTCAAGCCAAAGAGGTTCCCCAAATGCAGAATCTTGCAATTCTCTGATGGGAACAAGTCTTTTCATCTTTTAACAGCATTTCAGATGTATGGCTCGGTGCAGTGGCTACAGCTTTGGCTATTGCCTCTTTGCAGCCCTCAGCCACGTTGCTTTCTGCTCCTTGGTTGAACAAGCCTGCAAATATTCTGYCCTGGAAATGTCCATGAATTAAAACAATTAGTTCCCATGATGAATTCATCACGGATGMGACTTTGAAGTTCCCTTTCTGGGARCACTGGCGTCACTGGGAGTCCTTCATGGCACAGACTGTGGCCAGGGAGGCAGGATTTAGAAGCGCGACTGCAACCCGAGAGTGAAGGTGACAATTTGTGAACCTGACAACCAGCTTCGAAGAAAACGTCCCACAGCATCATCGCCTGTGATGTTTTCGAGTGCGTAGGTATTACAGGAGTGGACGACAAGATCACTAGAATCCTTTGTGTCTTTTATCTCCAAAAGTCCATTTCACTAAGCTCTGAAATATCCAAGACCTTATGTCCCTTTTCTTGCTCATCAGGAGATGAAACTGGGAGCTCTACTTGGCCCTCAAGCTAAGTTTGGTGGCTCTTGTAACCTGGAAAGCCTGGGCTGTATTAAGAGGGAAAAAAAAAAACTTCTCGGAAGAACTTTTCCTTCTTTTGAAGTCGGAATGGATTTGCAAGGGTCTTAAGTGATGAGGGGACAGTTTTAAGTGGAGGGGATATGTGTATAATTTTAGCCATGTAAATAGTCCTTTGCAGCCTGGGAATCTTCACACTTTCCAAGGCTTTAAGAAGTTGGCACTGCATACTTGTTAAAATCAGTTTAACCACTTGCCAAGAGGTTTAAAGGAAGATGACACCTATTTTGCATGAATAGTAATATTGCTCTGATGAATTTAGTTATACTAATGGGAGAGCTTAAAGAATATGTTCCTGCCCCTGGTGGATTTTTTTAAGGCAAATAATAAGGTTCCGGAGGGTGTAACCTAAAATAGACGTTTCATAAAAGATTCATCCTTGAACAAAAATGTCATGAAAGCATGAAATGAAAAATAGACGACAATCAGAATTCTTCTTGAAGTGCTTTGTAGTAATTATTTTTAAAAAGCCTCACAAAAGACTCTTTTCAATTGCAGAATAGCAAGTGAGGTCTGTATGGTTCAAGGCCAAATAATTTCTGCAATGGAAAAAACAGCTTCAGTTCTTCCGTTCTGATGTAAGGTATTTTAAATGGGCACGGGTTTCCATTAGTGTTTTCTTTTCTGCAGCTTCCGCGGGACATGAATTGTCCACAGACAACCCTCCTGCTCCTCAGAGTGATGACCGGAATCATTTGCTTCTACAATACCACTGATTTCCTGGTGGTATCAAGCATCCCGGCTTTGCAGAAGGAGTTGGTGGGCTTGGGGATGGGGTGGGAGACTTGTCCTTGCTGCTCCCAACTGCTCCAGTATCACTGGTGGATGCAGCCTGTGGTGGATCCACCATAGATGGTGGATCTATGACGAGTTGCTTTGGGATTGCTGGACTCCTTCCTCTCATCGCTCTCTCCTGTGTCCCTTGTGAGCTGCAGAGGCCACAAGCAGCTCTTTGCTCCTCCAAAACATTTCTGGAGGGCAAGAGTGGGACACGGAGACCTGGAAATGCTCCCTTTCCAGTTCTTGCTCTCCTTGAGGAGGAGGCTGTGGAAGTGGCACCTTCCCAGCTCTGGAGAAGGACATGACAGAGAAGGACAGGAGCAGCAGAGAGAGTTCAGAGCAAGGAGCAGCTTGCTAGACACCACAGTAGTATCCAGCAGTTGCTACCAGATCAGCATCTAGCAACAACACTAGCAGTTGAAACCATCTTTGATACCATCTTTGCACAGCTGCCATGCTGTGAGCACATCATCCCCTTCCAGATCTTCTCCAGATGCAGATATTTGCCTATGATGGACCCGAGCTCCTGAGCAAGTTGAGCTGTAGATAAAGCCTGGAAGGCATCAGCGACCTGAGCARCAGCAGGAGCGACAAGGCTGCCCAGCAGCCCCCAAGATGCAGGTGCACGTTGGTTTTCCAACCTCAGGTCCCAGCGATGGCCCACACGGAAGCTGGTGGGAGTGATGYATGTGCAAGATAATGCACGAGTTGTTCAGCTACCGACTGATCCTGTTGCTCTTCCTCTTGGAAGCAGGCCCGTTGCTGCCTGCCAGGGCTTTGGTAAGGATGCCCAAGCAGYGCGGGTTGGTGAGGATGGGCAGGAGGCTGCTGGCATGTGGACAAGTGCTGCATGCAGGGTCCTGCTCCATGGAGGATGACCAAGAGGGAGAGAACAGGCCAGGCCAGGCTGCTGRCAGATCTTCCACTCCATCCCTTCCTACAGCCTTGGGCTATTTCACACTGTCTGAGCTCACCTCATTTTCCTGCCGTTGTTTTTCCCTCCTCACGTCTTGCTTGGGAAGAGGCATTTCCCAGCTCTGCTCAGCTCTTGGCTGCGGGATGAGGATCTCCTCCCAGGTGGATGAGCATCTGCTCCTGCTCATGACGTTCGCCCCTTTGGGTGATCCTCATGTTGCACAGAAACTCCACCCAGTCCTTCTTAAATCTAGGGCTGACCCATACTCGGGGCTGCCCTGTTTGAAGCAGAACCTGTTCCCCGCCCCGCAGCCCCATCAGAAGATTTTAATTTTAAACTAACTGCTGTGCTTTGTTTCCAAATGCTTTACTTAAAATTGCTTCAATGTGTAGCTTTCCGAAACATTTTCCCTTTTCTGAGGCTTTTCTGGCCTGGGATTTTTCCCTCCTGATTTTTAGAACTTCTCTTTGTTCTTTTTTTTCTCCCAAGGAAACACTACCCTCCAGCCCAGCTCTCCTGCCCGCTGCCTCTGGACCCTACCCAGCTGTGCGGCSTCTTCCTCCCTTTGCAGAGCTGTAGGAAATGGTGGAATACAACTTCTCAGCCTCAAAAAAGGACAGCAAAACTTAATTTAATTAACATATGCCTGCCAAGGCCTCTTCTATCCTCAGGAGGACAAAGGATATGGAAAATGCACCTCTCGTTGGGCATCATAAGTGCCTACTCTGTCCAGGATGGAATGGAGAAGACCCCGCAAGCAGCAACGTGGCTCTGACACCGTGCTGGCACTTTGGGAAGCTGCCTGGGAAGCTCCTGCTCCCTGGATCCAGGCAGGCCCATGCTCTAGGACTCACCCTTGGCTGCAAGCACTGGACATTGTGGTTCTGTGCTGCAGGCGCACCACAAAGCGCTGCTCCAACACGTAAGAAACCACCTGCTCGTCCAACCTTTTCCTCATTTTACATCTCTGTCCCCAACTCTGCTCTTCCCCTTGGTTCCTGCTGAGCCCTAYGTGGACCTGGGGATGCTTTGCTCATTTCCAGCCACCTCCAAACCTTGTTAGGAGCTCCACGGATGGGCTCAAGTGCCAAYATGCAACCTCAGCACACAACTCCAAGCACACGATGAGCCTCCCTAGGAAGTTAGAGCCAGCAAGAAGCTCTTAGAAGGCACTTAAAAGGTATAATGCAAACTTCAAACAGTCGCCATGGGGATGAAATTTTCAAGTGGCAGTTTAAGCTGTCAAATGTTAACATATGATCCTGTTTATTGGCTTCCATTGGCTACCTTCAGCACGGCACCCATCATGCTAATGGCTGGCCTGTTATTAACCATGTATTTCATGGTCATTAACTTGAGTTCAGCGAGGCACAGACGGCTTTATTAGGCTTGACTTTGATAATCACCATTTTAATTGCACAAGCTGTCCTCTCTGCCCACCCTGAACGCGAGCTATTTTTAAGCTGAAGGACCATGTCCCCGTTCTAGCGGGCAGCCCGGCGTGCCGTCACACGGGGCACTTGGCCAGCAGAGGAAACTAAATAAAATAGGGCAGGGTGAGAGCTGAGATCTTGCCTCTGTCGGTGCTTCTGAGGTGCAAGCCACATCTGATAAGTATCTTGGCAGAAGTGAGAGAGTGACAATCACGTTCTGCCCAGGGTTTTCAAGCCAGAGCTCAACGCCGTTGGCTTTAGAAACCAGGAAAATGGCTTTTTCCCAAGTAATTACGTAGGAGGTGGCTGTGCTGGCCCGGCGGAGGCAGCTCTCACCAGGACTGGATGCTGGGGCAGCCTTGCTGAAGTTGTGCTCAGTCCTCCTGAACGTGAGCATCGCTGTTGGAGCGGGTGTCCCAGCTGTGGCCGATATCAAACCTTAAGGACAGGCCCCCAGACTGCTCCTTGTGCCGTAGCTCCTGCCCTCGGGCCAGTGCTGCTCTCTGCCGACTACCAACGCTGGCCGTTCCTCCTGCCGACAGGCCCTGCTGAGTATCGATTTTCTGACATCGCACGAGGGCACCACATCCAGAGCTATCGATTGCTCTCAGTACGAGTCATAGCTCTTGATCTTGAGGCCCGGGCACTTCCATAGCTTCTTGGAGGGATCCGKGCGCCGAGAGTTACCGGTAGTGAGATCTACCCCTGCCGATGGCTGTCAACATCTCTTGCTGTATGAGGCACTTGTGGCTTTTGCCCTAGGGAACCATCAGAGGGGATCAGCATCGATCACTCTTGATCACTGTCTGGTCAATCCAGGGTGACACAAGCCCCGACACCACCCAGAGCTTGGAAAAATTCCCAGCAGCTCAAGTGCAGTGTTCCTAAGGCACCAGATCTTTGCACTGGTATGGGGAGCTCTCGTAGATGCACGATAGTACTGCAGGCTTAGATGGCTCATGCAATCAAAAATCTTTGCATTTTATGCATGCACCCTGATTAGTTTTATTGCAGTTTAAAAACATATTAGAGCGTATGTTAAATAATTGCGTTTGCTTTAACTTGCAGCTCGTGCTTTGTAACGACTGTCAGATGCTGTGTTAAGAAGAAAACTCAATCACCATTGCATGGTGTCAGGAGACGTRTTTTTGTAACCTAATGCTCTTTAAGTTTTCGTGCCATGTGAACTGCAATATACAGTAGCAACAAACAGCCATTCCTCTTCCCTTTGGATTGTCCAGATGTTTTGTGCTCCCAAAGAATATCCTGCAAGAGACGTACACTCGTACTATGTATCTATTATAACATTATTAGCCACACTCCTAATTAATCCTCAGGAATTCCAAGCATTTTTCATTTAGTTCTTAGCAAAGGAAAGAGAGAGAGGGGAAAATAAAAAGTGCCTTAACAACTATTTGCTTCATAGAGTTCATAAATGAGCCCATCACCCTATACCAGAACTGCTATAATTTTATCGGAATGAAAACCATTCTCTTTGATCTCCTCCAGTTCTTAAATCCAGCAGTTGTGTATTCAAACATCAATGGAAATGTGGTTTCAAGCTTCCTCTTTCATTATCTTTCTCAAAGATAAAAAAGAGCAAAAGAAAAAAAAAAGTTCTGAGCTTCAGAGATGAGGCAATATTTTTACAGTAATTTCTTTATCTGATTTCATCCTGTTTACAGAAGCTGCTGTTTGGAAGATTTCCCCCCCCTCCCCACCATTTCTGAGATGGCTTTTCTTTAAATAAAYGTATATTAAAAAAAAAAGGGAGCAGACAACAGAGTCAGCTTCCTGCTTGCTCTTTATTGTAAAGGAGATAAGGTTGCTAAACGCCGTAATATCTGACTCTGGTTCAGTGCGTGACCTACATGGATCAAGATGGAGATTTAATGATTAAACTCAACTCCTTTATCTTCGCCAGGGGAGTGAGGGGGGAAGGAAAGAGCCTCCAAACAAGCTACTTACGTTCTGGCATGGGAGAATCACAGTTCAACACAATAATTAACTCTCCAACACGTTCCTGCAAGGCTGCCGGTGCCGTTAGCGGCTCCGAGCCCTGTGCTCCGGGCTCTCCAAAGCGCCCTTCATTCCCTGCGGCTGCTCCCTGGGGACCGCAGGTGCCTCGCAGGGCTCGGGAGACACATTTGGGAGCAAATTCAATTAAAACAAAACAGGTCCTTGATCTCGCAAACCTGCGAAAGCATTTTAATCTCTTCCGTCCAAGAGCCTGGATTCCGGGCTTCCTGTYAGCTTCTTGCTGTGCACAGCTCAGCGCTTGAAATCCTCCTCTCCCCTTCTCAGGCAACACAGCCCACTGAGCTTCGTGTTTCACAGCCAGCCCCTTTGAACAAACTCGGAGAGTTTTCTCCAGATATTTTCCAGGCTGGTCTTTCTGCAGCCTATCTATAACCCAGTGTATATGGATTCTGAAATATCTTGAATTAATCCGCTCCAAAGCAAACTTCAAATGAAGTCTAGCACTTGATTTTGGACGGGTAGTAAAAGCCACGCRCACTTGCACCTTCTATCATTGTGCAAAAACACCAGCAATGCCTCCTAAAACCATGCAAACTTCAAGCCCAACAAGCTGAGTCCACCACAGGGCCTGCTGAGGTTTGCAAGCCAGCAGAGCAAACCTGAGCACAAACTGAACAATCTGGGGCATTTTGGGTTAAAAAYGCTGCCAGGAAGCAGCCTGCAAAGGCAAAGCTCACCCTTCTGTCAGGAAGGAGGAATTTCTGCCAGGAATTCGATGAATGCTCGTCAGAGGCAGGAGCCGAGCTGCTTCCAAGAGATGCTCTTTAGTGTGAGCAGAGATCCTGCCGTGGCAGCTCTCAGGAACTTCTTCGATGACGTTATCTTGGCCCCTGTGTTGCTCGGTATTAGATCATTGTCCTGCTTGTTAATCCAACACTGGAAGGTTTGTAGCTTTGGATTCCTATGGACAACTATCACAGCATGACATTTCAGTGCTAAGGAATCCATTAGCTAGTGATGGGAAATTTTGGAGTTCAGGAAGAAAACGAGAAACCAMGGGTGCAAAAATGCGCCGATTGGCCTTATTTTATTACCCTACCACTTTCTGCARAACTGTGAGGGTGAAAGGGCAAGGTAGCCTGGATGGGGACGGGTTGAGGGATGGGAAGTCATGAGCATGGCCAAGTCGATATTCAGGGATAACACATTACGGAATCAGGTATGAAGCAGCATGAAGCATTCTAGTGTTTGGGGACATTTGGTTTTGAAGCTAATTCTGTTTCTAAACATCAASTTCTTGAAAACTAAAGCGTGATGCATTTAACAAAGAAGATCCAGAGGGAAGCCAGTTTTTTCCAGGCTCGTGGAAAGAAAATCTGAGACRTCTCCATGCTGCCACATGCTCCATGTTGGTTGTCACACTGATAGATTGGGGACGTTGCATGAAATAAAATAGAAAACAATTACACTACACATGACTCCAGGAGGGGGTAGGTTTACTTTGCAGGGATTTGCATCAACATTTTCTTTGGCTTTGCTCCAGGCAGCTCAGCACCCCTTAGAGTCACTTAAACAAACCCAACTCTGAAAGCAAAACTCTGTCAGGAYGGAGTTTCCCCCAGCTCCACGTTAGCACCAGGGGAATGGTCAGTCGTACTCGGGCTGTCTGCAAAGGTCACCAGTCTTCCCCGAAGCTCTGCTTCTTGCACACACATGAAAAAATACATGGCAAACTTCATCATGTAGATTCTAAGCTTTGCGATGAAGATYCAACTGGCGCAACTGGATGCCAAGTCTTCCGGACAGGGCTGTAATGGAGCAATAAAGCTCAGCTCCATCTTCACATATTTGCTCTTTAAAGGAGATAGAGCATCAAGTCAGAGCAGGGATTTGGTTCAAGCACACTCTATGGCGTAGGAGGGTGTTGGGTACAGATGTCACCCCCTCGGCTTGACAAGGAGCAGCCTACAGATGATCTAGGCTCTGACTTCAGCCTCGCTAGCGACACAAGTTTTGGTGCACAGATAATAGCAACCGGGTGCACATTGCAAAAAAAAAAAAAAAAAAAAAAAAAAGGTTTGTTCCAGCAGTTAGTCCTGGCTTGTCCATTTTATGACAAGGTTTGCAAGCGCAGAGTAAACTTTTTGCTCTGCAAAGTTCAGCTCAAGCCGCCGACTTCCACAAACAACATTTTGGACCCTGCGATTTTCTTTTTATTTAGAGCTATTTTGCAATTAACCTCAGCCCTAAAAGCCTTTCTGTTTTGATGGGGTTATTTTCATGCGGCGCAAGCTGGAAGAGGGCTGTGACAGCTACACATATGTATTATAATCATATCTGAGCCGTTTTTGTTCTTCATCTGTTTAATGTCATCTGCTCCGCCAAAGCAGCTAAGCTGCTTCAGGGCGAAGCTGCGTGATGGGAACCGACGTCCCTGATCTGCAGCCCTGTGTGCGGCGCCGCAGGTCGGGCACGGCTGGGCGCTCTCCATCCTCCCTGCCCAGCTGCTCTTCCTCCKGTGACTGAACGTTCACCTTGTGATTAGTGGTTATCAGCCGTTGCATGTGCACAGCAGGCTCTGCTAAATATAGAGCTGGCATCTTGGGCATTTTCGAATSAAATTGCAGAGTTTACCCAGCACTTTGGAAGGTCCGTAAGAAGGGTTATAAGGCCATAAGGGTTGCAGTTCCCGTTGATCAGTGACAGGGGTGAGGAGGAGTTYGCATGGAGGCAGGTCCTTCCTCAGGACAGATGGGTGGCTGGTACAGAGAGCCTGGTGCTTCACGGACACAGAGCTGTGCCGGTTTGGATCCTTTTCCAACATATGTGATCAAGCTGTGGATATGGATTTAGCTCCAGTCTCCTGGAAAAAATGTACGGAGCGTGTGTGTGTGCGCGTGAGGAGGGGGAGCCTGCATCATGTGTTCTGCTTTAGCTCTTTTGTTCGACAACAAATGTGAAAATCTGCATCCAAAAATGCCCATGCCCGAAGTGCCAAGAAAGGGGCGGCAAGAGGCCTGGGTTTCGGGATGCTGGTGGCTTGCACAGACCTGTGCCCTCTTGCTTTTCTGCTTCACGCAGCCATTCAGAAACTTGCTCCATCCTCAAGCTGCTTGGAGAAAAGAAAACTCCAAAGTAGAGTTGGGGAAATGTTAATTCTGGCTCCTACCCAGTTTGGAAGAGTAGCATCAGCCACCTCCAGCCCTGTGAGYGCTGTGCTGGTCACCTCTGCACCCAAGGGGCCGTGGAGGATTCGCCATCCCCTCCAAAACCAGCTCACAGAACTCCATTTCTTACGTCTTTCTCCTTTTCCTTCCATTTCCTTGAGTGCATCCAAACATTAATGAACTTGAACTGTAATTGAAGCTATTACAAGCTCTTAGTGCTTCTGCTTAATGCTTTGAATTAGGGTGGTTAATAGGAGGGATCGATAAGGCATCCATCTGACAGCCTCTGCTTAGGTAGGGATCTTTGGTACCCAGCAAATGAGCCAAAGATGTGTGGAAGATGCAGCCTGAACAGGAAGACACATTATTGRATCCAAACTGTATCCCAGGGCATTGTATCAAATTAAAAATATTTCATATTTTTTCTTTTCAACAGGGAGTTCTTCCTCCTCCACCTCCCAGTGTGAATGTGGATGTATGAGTAATGAGCAGCAATGGGAAAGGAAATGCAGGCAAACCACACAACGATTTACTGGGGCTTTAGCAAAATATTATCATTCTTAATGTTTGTCGGCATGTGGCAATTTTCTTTGAACCAGGGATAGTTTAAATTCCTTCTTGCTTTGAAGACTTAATTTTCTCCCATAAAGATTAAGGAGACTGTCTTGGATAATTTTAGGATTTAGGCACACTATTTGCTGAGCTCAGACATGTTTCGGACCATGTATGTTTTACTTGCCACCTGCCAACTAGTGTTCACATTTTCCCAAAGTGTAGAGGTCATAGACAAATCTTGAGCGAAAAATGGAGGAGGAGGTTGGGATAAGGCTTGAAGAAAGCACGTCAGTGTGAAATATTCATCTCTCTGGTTAGCAGGGAGGAACACGGAGAATTACTTGATGTAACGTGAATCAGACATTCAAAATAAAATCTGCAGCTGTAACAGTCATTGCATAGCACTTCCAAATGACTCTTGTGCCCACGTTTGTGCTCCAGAACGAGTGTCTGCAGAGGGTTAAGGAGAAAGAGATTGTTGGCTTTATTTCCACACATTCTCTTTCCCTGACTTARCTTCCTTGGGAAGAAGAGTGCCCAGAAATTAACTGTCATAACCACTGAGCGAAATTGCCAAGGGTCCAGCTCCAGTGTCTTCAGAATCATGACAGGTTTCCTCCTTTGAAGATATGCTTTTGCCAAGCACAACTTGTACCTTCCTCAGACACCAGTTACGGGACTTGATATGGATGAAATTTAAYGGCCCATGAAATAAAGGTCAGCAGAAAAAGATTATTGAACGGTTTCTTCTGGCTTCAAGTCTATGAATCTGTGAAAGGTTGGCAATTCGTACCAACCGTCATGGTGTTTTTCATGGTACCCTTTGATAATGGGATTAGGAAGCACCAATATTAGTTCCAATAAGCTGCTAAAAAGGAGCTGGCATTTGGTCATTACTAGCCCCGATGCACTGCTGATTTGGGTCTGCACTGGAGCCGGTAATCCAGCACAGAGCCTCGGCAGGAGCTGCAGGTACCTCACACATCCACGCCGGCTCCGGAAGGGATGCTGGGGACGTTGAAGCATGCAGGTTTATTTTTAATGAGAAGCAAGTCTTTTCTTTTTTAAAAAATAGATTATTCTGCCAAAAAGTTTGGCAGCGTTCTCATTTCTCGAAACAGTGGACTCATCATTTCACTTCTTCTGAAGCGTTTGCTATTGGAAGAGACTGCTCTTCGTGRAACAGCATTCCTGAAGCATGAATTTTTCATGGGGCTGGTTCTGGGGCRATTATTGTGGTCGAGTTTCCATGGCCAATCGCGGGATTTTTGTGACTATCAGCACTTCTTTGGTAATTTAAATTTTACTTCAAAAAAAGAAAGCAGCAAACCAAACCTGAATGGGAGCCACCAAGGTCTTGCATTCTTACAAATACCATGATAAAAGTATATTGGTGCACAAGAATACTTTGATATATTTAAGAGAGCAACAGCAGGAAACATATACACATGTATATGTATAAAACTAGCGTTTTGTGAAGTGTATGGGAAGGAGAAATTTGGGAGTCAGCACATTTCTTATGGGCTCTATTAAGTGCACCCAAGGGTGAATTTTATATTTGTTTGGATTTTTCTTCAGAGCTACCCTCTCTGGGGCTTTGGATTTATGGATATAAAAGACAGCAATAAGCTTTGCAAAGATCCAAGTCYCAAAATTGCTGTCGATACAGCAGCTTCCCGGAGCTGGGCCAGCCCACGCCTACGAGCCACGGTCTGAACTTTCAAGACCAGAGCTCATGTTTAATATGAGGTGCCATCTGACCATGAAACCCAGTTTGAAACATCCCTGGGCCTGGTTAGCATTGAAGACCTCAATAAAACATTTGAAATACATTTAGCTCATTGACTGTATCGGTCTTGTTCGAGACATAGCAATTTTGATGATTTCTTATTTGGAAGAAGTTTCTCTGCTCCATCTTTGCTCTCCAACCAGAAGAACTGATAAACCGGGAATATGGCAGAATAAATTCACATCCCAAGCAAGTTCTCTGGCCTTCTTACTGGGAGGGCAGGTGCTGGAAGTCTCACCTGCTAGAATTATTGCACTTTTTAGGAATTATCAAGCAGTCAGTTTTTCAGGAATCTGATCTTCTGGCCTGAATAGCAAAGAATCAGCCTCAAAATGGAGAGGAAAGCGCTGCATTTTTTTTTCCCAGGGCAGGAAAAGCAAATTGTCATTTTCTCTTTTTTTCCCTGATAAGACAGGAGGATATTTCCCTCGCAGCTCTAACTGCCTCTCTGCTCGAGATGCAGCTCCACGTCTGTGGAGCTACTCCTGGTGGACAAGCCAGAGAAGTGTCAAGCCTCAAGTGCCTCGAAAACATCCAGTTTGGCTTCTTCAGACCTGCCTCGTTCGCCATCCCGGCTCGTGGTTGTTCATTTCCCAGGCTTTTTCCATCACCTTCACTGCTCAACGGCCTGATCCAACCTTATCCAGGCTACAGGTCCTTGTCCCTTCCCTTCATTGCCACCCATGCCCCGGCACAACCCCCTGCCTAGGGTGCCGGGGCTGTGTTGGGCTTGGAGAAGTGACCCTGGGATCTTCCCAGCGTTTGCTCATTTCCTTCTTGTCTCTCTTCCCATTGCTTTTCAAATTAAGGTGCACAGGAAACCAGAGCAGTTTCTGATCTCTCCTCCACCTAAAAAATTAGAACATCAAAACCAGTTTTACCAGCAATAAATGAAGCTACTTTGAAAAGTGCGGCAAAGGGATCTATCTGGAGTCAGTAAGACATTGTTAGGATCTCTTTGATCGGGAGCCTTAAATGAAAATTATCAAATGGCGCTTTAAAACATACACCCTTTTGTTTGATTAGCCTGCTGCAGATAACCTTTATTAAACCTGATCTAAAATTACAGCCATGCACTGGTGGTTCTTTGATGCCTTGGCTGTTTCATTTCCTGTTTATACTATGATACACGTTGCACTAGGAGATAAAGCACTTCTGAAGGATATTAAGACATGAAAGTCCCTTGGCTATTTGCTGGCACTGTTTTGATGTTTTCTTGCTCTCTAGAAATTAGCATATCCTTTTCAAAGCCTGCCTCTGATGAGAGTAATCCTTTGCCATGATGTATTTGCTAAAAGTCATAAATGATAGTATATTGTGTAAAGAAATGACACATAAAAGGGACGATGCTAGATTATTGATAATGAGGCAACTTGTGCAACTCTGCTTTTGGCTTTTATAAAACACATTTTTGACACCATAAATACATTGAGCTTATATTAATGAGGATTTAATACTTCTGAGATTTCAGAAACTTGCTTAGAACAACTTTTCAAAAGAAATTTTTTTGGGAGGAAGTTTAATGTTTTCACTAATTTTGATAAGATATTCTGTTAAGCATGTTTTGCTGCCTTCATAATGAGAAATGATGGAAAGGTTTTTAGTTTGGCTTTGCTAGAATTAAACTGCGCCGGAATATTTATTTTATTAAAYCTTATAGTATCTTTTGCCACAGAAACTAGGTGACTTAATTATAGAAATTTGCAACAGCATGTTACCTTTCAAGAAAAAAGAACTTTAACGCACATAAAAGCAGAACATAAGGATCCGATATCTAGAAGGTGTAAATAAGTATTGCTTCATTAAAGCTTTGAAGTGACATTGATTTACGTCACCAAAAGATCCGTCTCCTGTTGTCACCAACAAATGACCCGCGCATTTTCACAGAAGAGCAAGCTGTGCCGAGATGACTTCGAAAACGTGGACCAGGGGGTTGGCAGGAGAGTGGGATTAGGAGGAGCAATAAAGGCTTGGAGATCTTATCCAGCCTCTTTTCAAAGCGACTTTTCTGGCACTTCTCAAGGAGTTTTGGGTGATATAGCCTAAGTTAGACCCCTGTGAGCCCGTTCCTGTAATTATATGCAAATATTAGTTGCTGAGTTTCGTTTCCACAGGCACTCCTCCAGCATGTGCACTAGCCACATGGGAGGCATCAAAAGAAACCAAGTGATGGGCATTGCTGGGACCAAGCGGTTTAGTGGCCTGAGTGTCCTGTGGATTTATACTTCACTTCACTGCGGACAGAGGCAGAGAGCTGAATTTTATATTTTTCAAACTGGGTCACCTAAGGCCCACACCTGAGGATGTGCATAACACACCTGAGCGTGAGGAACCTGCTAACCAAATGAGCAATCAGAACCTGCAGAGGCTTTGAATACCCGAAACCATCCTTCTAAAAATCCCGTCCTTTATCTGCATGTCTTTATGTGGAATTGAGGGCTCACTTAAGATATCCCAGGTTGATAATCCTGCCCTAAGGAGCTGAAGAACTCATCTGATATCCTCCRAAAGCAATGGAGCAATTGACTGTGGGTGGCTGCTCCTGATGAGCCCTGGAGGCAATAAAGGTCACCGCCAACCTCMCGGCACAAAGGTACAAACCCTGCCGTGACCAGAATTTTTCCCATTTTTTTTTTTCATTCTAACACAGATTATTTAGATCTGCAGCCACGCTAATCAGTACAGGGCACTACTCTTGTTTTCATCTCTTTGCAACTCAAAATCTTGGTAGGAAGAGGATTTTTCATTAGTTCAGGTAGACTGCAGAGGCAGATGAAGGGAGAAAGGAGCAATTGGAAAGGCAGGGACAAATTATAACGCCAAYGATGAAAGCCACCTTGACTGCAGTGAGGCAAAGAAATTGCCAAGATGATTGTCAGTTATGCAGGAGTTAAGCAAATATCTCTCCTTCCTTCCAGCTRGGTCTCCAGTGGAATTGTCTTCTCCTACAATTTCCCAGATTGGAAATGTGCGGAGTGACAAAATTATTACTTTTTTTTTTTTTTTTTTAATTTTTAACAACTGTAAAAATTCAGAAACAGTTGACAACTCAAGAGAAAAAGACTTTTTAAAAATTGATGATTTTCTTCTATATCCTTATCAGGAAGTCTTTCAACATCACTCTTAGAAAGCAGAGACTGGCGAAGGTAGGTACCGAGGAAAGGATTCATGCATGGGCACCTGCTGTTTTTTTTCCTGCAAGCTGTGCCAGGGAGCATTTAGGATTTAGTCCATAAAGAAATGTTGATTATCAAGACTTCTTTCTGCGGGATCTTTGCTCATTGGCCTACATGCCATCCCGTAACAGGATTTGCATGACTCCGGCCAGCTGCTTGGAGTCTATGTCCTATTATAGTGCTTTGCCATATGTCATCCAGTATTCATGGCAACAAGCATGACTCATAAGATCAGCTTACCCATATGTGAGGATTTCTGCAAATTTGGGGTGGTTTAACCCAAAGTAATGCATGCAAGGCTCACGCTGAGCTCATATTCCAACCAAAAAATAAGAAAGGGCGGGAGGAGGGCTTAAGAAAAGCAACAAGCAGCACGCACGCTACATGCCCCAAGCCAAAGCACTGGGTTTCTCTTGGAGACCCTTGCCAGATCCCTGACGTTGTCCTGTGAGCCTCCTACYGTCCACAAGGCTCCATCAGCCCGAGCCAGAGGAACCACGCGCGGCTCTGGAATCCATCTCCATCCCAGTGGGCCAGCCCAAGAGGAGCTCGGCGCGAGCCTGGACACTCCCTGCAATAACGGCGTCTTCCAAGGGCCTCAGAGCCCAGCCAGGCCGAGAGAGACCGGCCAAGCGCTACCGCCTGCCAGGACATCACAAGACCGGTGAGTCACTTGTGGATCACTAAGGGCTGTTCTCATCGTGGAGCTTAATAACTGTAGGTGTCGAGGTAAAAGCACCTGCAAATGAGGCAGTGCACAACTTTATAGCCTGGCAATAACGCTGCGGGGCAACTAATCCAGGTCTCTGCCCTCAGTGTGCCCATGTTCAGTCTTGTTTTCTGCGGCAGCTTTGGTTGYGGCCAAGAGGAGGAGTTATTTGTAGGACCGTGTTGCCAAGACCACAGCATCCAGTGAGATAACGCTCTCGTCTGCTAGGAGAGCAAGCAACGTGCCTTGTGTGTAACTGAGACCAACAAGGACAGCTCTGCAGTGACATCCAGGCAGCCTGGGCTTGGGACAGCAGAAACCGGGCCAAAATTCCCATTATGGATGGAGACAAGGTGAATTACTCAGCAGACTGCAGCAAGCAAGGAGAGTGCTGAGCGTTCACCCCGTGGCCTTGCTTCACGGATCACTCCATGCACCCAGGCAGCCCAATTTAGGAACCACTGGAGCATCTACTAGCAGATTCCATCTCTGAGCCCTTAGCATCGCTTTTAATGGAGCGAGGAAGATGATTCCATRCCCACTGCTGTCACTGGCAGCGCATTCTCAACAAGTCAATAGGGTGACTCTGATATAAAATACCAGCTCTCGTTGTTCACCCAGCAGGTCTCTACACCAGAGCTTTGGAGACCTTGGGCTTTCCCTAGTCTCTCTCCCTCCTTTAGCTACTCTTCAAGTGCCACTTTTGTCACTGGGGCTCCCTCTTTGTCCCTTTCCCTTGGAAACTCTCAGCTTTCTCCTTTAAGCCCTGTCACCTCCTACTCCTGCCTACTCACATTTTAACTTTCCTCCTCCAGGCTGATCCACAGGCYTCTCTGCTAGCCCAGCTACCACTTCCACTCCCGATCTCCTGCTGCATGTCCCATTGCCAGCTGCACTTCTACATGACAAAACTCYTCCTTTCTTCCATCAGCAAATTCCTCCATCCTCCCTATCCTACTGGTTCATAACTTCACTGAAATTTGTCTCATCTTTCTCAACACAAAAGCGACTCATCAAGCCCTGCTAGCTCTGTCTCTACCCCGACACCTGCTCTGGAAGTTCTTAAGCAGCAACAAACTCTCACCAAATAAGAGGGACTCCAGAATCCCATCAACTTGGACGCCTGGATGAGGACATCCGCCCACCTGCAGATCCGCTCGCCGGGTGCTGCAGCTCCTCCCTGACACGTGGCAAAGCTTCCATCCCCATCCATGAGCCCGCAGGTTCACCCCAAACCTGCAGTCCCTGGGGCTACCCCCCCTTTGAGCTCACCCTCCACTCGCTTGGCCCATCTCGCAAGCGTGGAGCATTGATACCATTTAATAACCATCTCAGAGGTGCTAAGCTGATAATCACCTACCTTGGCTACTCGGTGCACTTGGTCGGGCACGCGGGCAATGAAAACTCAGCGTGCAAAGATATCCCCTTCCCAAGGTAATGGAAAACCTGGGTGAAGATTGACGTTGGAAACAAGATAGGCGGCCTGAGGAGCCAAATGAAAAGGAGCAACATCTGGTTCCGTTTTGCCTTGTGAAATTATCTCACACTGACCAAGCAGTACCTTCTCTGAAGTATATAAACGCTGAAGACGCACACACATGGTTGTTATCAAATGGTATTGTGCAAAATTAAATTGGCTACTTTATGGTGAAATGGAGAAGGAAAGCAGGCATTTCAAACACATGCGTGTCTCTCAGCGAGGTCTGGAAGCCATCAGGATGCGAGGATGGCTACTTTAAAATATCTACAAATAGTTAGGGCCATTCTGCGAGATGAATAAGCTGGGCCTGACTTTAATAAAGTTATCAAGGCCATAATAATACAGGGGCCAGAGACTGAAACTAATAAGCGCTTTGGTGAGCATGAGATAGTTCATGCGTGCAGAGCATTCCTCCAGAGCTGACTCGCCCAGGTAAAACCCCACGCCAAAAGCCACTAACCTCACCAAGATGTGCTGAACGTCTGCCAGTCGGCGAGGCTCGACCCTGCTGCAGGCTGAGGACATGCAACGTGCTAAGGGCTGGTCACCAGCTGCAACCTCCATCGCCAAAGACCGCCGGCCAGGTCCTACACAGCACACACGTGTTGGTCTTAATGCAACAGGTCTTTGCGGCCTAAGAAAAGAATTAAAATAATAAAAAAAGTCACAAACTCTTCTCCAGAAATAATGTTGTGTCAAGTTTTTGTCTAATATTTTTCATCAGAGGCTTCGGAACGGGTTGGTCAGGGCTCCAGCCTGGCCATCCTACCCCTCATGGGAACCTCTGGCATTTGCTGGTGCCCAAATCCAGGCAGGACACAGGCACTGCTCCATGGGACAGTGGCAAACATCACAGACAACTCTCCTCTTGTGCAAAATACCACCCCTCTGATTTCTTTTTTTCTAATGCAGAAGAATGTTTTAGATATGATTTTTTTCCCTGCACTGGAAATTCTCCTGACCACGCATCTCCAAAGGCAAGCACTCAGTTATTCCAGCCTCCTCGCTGTGGAGCRGGAAGGAGAGCCTGGCTTTCCTGAACGCCTGGCCAGAGCTCTGCTCAACAAGCCACGAGACTCTTGCATGGTTAAACCCACCTTTCCTGCAGAGCTGCAAGCCTGGGCAAAGGGGGAACTAGGAAGCCGGTGTGCTCCAGGAAGGCTCTTCCTTTTTTCTTTTTTTTTTTTAATTTTTTATTTTTTTCCTTCCTAATTTCAGATTCAGAAAGAGAGAAGTACAAAAGTAGCGCTGAGGTTGGCTTTAGGGAATGCAATTCTCATTCCTTTGAAAATTCTTGTTCTGCCGGTTTGGAGTTTTGTTCAGCGTTTCGCTTCGCAGTTGGTATCATGGGGCTGAACTTTCTCAAGATGTTGACTGTGCGCAAAGAAAGAAAAAAAATATAGAGAAAAAAAAAAAAAAGAAAGAAAGGAGCAGATTTGCTCTAACTTAGCTTTACCTGGGGAGCGATTTGCTTCCCAAGATCCTAGTCGGAAATTGCTTCTTCCCCCTTTTTGCCCACAGCCTCTGGCATATGCAGGATGGACCGCAAATCTCCTGGTATTAGTGGGGTAACTGGATACTGAGCCAGAAAGGAGATCTCGTTTTGGCTCCTGGTGTTAAGGATCAAGTCTATGATGATCATCGCTATGCATYGGGATCAGCCCGTGCATTGCAGCCTACCCTGCAAACCAAAGGGTTTGTGCAAAAACTAATTAGAGGCAGAATTTACTCACATCTCACCCGTTCCACCTCGTGATAAAAAGGTAGCTTAGTCTAGCCAAACTTCTAGAAATATGCTGAAGCTGGTCTGGATGTAATTAACCTTCAAATTCGCCACTGCAGCTCTGTGAAGATAGGAGAGCAGCCACAGACGTGTCCTCGGAAGGGAACGGTGCTGACAGCGCTTTCCAATTGCCTTGGGAAACGTAGCTCGGAGCCCCAAGTTTCAATGGAAACGCAGTAAAGGCAAACTCAAAAAGCAAACTACAAGCTTTTCTCCCAGATTTCCTCTCCCTTTCACGGCACAAATTAGAGAATACAAACTTAGTGGAATTGCAGGCATCTAAGAATAGCTTTGATTTTCCTAAACATTTACAATTCTGTTTTATGTACATCGTCAGAAAAGGAGCAAGGAAATACAAAATGTAAATCTTTAAATGAACCTGAATACCGAGGAGACTTTACATATCTACTTGCAACAAATGGGATGTTGCAGCTAAATCTCAAACGGGGGAATCAGAGAGCCTCAATAGCCGTGGATGCACGGAACATAATCAGACATGGGACATCTTGTACGGGATCCTCGTTTCCCCTCCCTCTCTGGGTAAGAAAACTGCTATGACTTCTTATAGATTTTGATGCCTGCCCTTCGGTTTGGTTTCATGGCTACCAGAGCAGGAATCCCATCTCCATTTCAGAGAAAAGTAAGAATATGCTGATCTAGATGTCAAAATTGTACCTGCTGCCCCTGTAGATGGGCTGAGGGTCTCCACTCTTGGATGCAAAGTCTAGTGTTCCCATTAAGCAACATTTAATGATGCAAATCACTCAAAGTTTGATGAGTCCAGAAGCCAYGGGTCTGAAACCACCTCCAGACACGGAAAATTCCCCAAAATTCTGGAGAACTTGTTGGGAATCTTTGATAAGATGTAGCATTTGCAATGTGGATATTGTGCTCTGTTATACAGCAACGCTGAGCGAAAAGGCAAATTTGGGAGAAGATATTAGCCCTTTCCCCAGCAGGACAGCCCTGATAGAGCAGAAAGCATTAAAAAAGCAATTTCCAAAACACAATGCTCAGGAAGCACCTAATTTTACTACCAGCCGAGTGTTTAATTAATTGTGTGCAAATCAAAAGTGACAAGGGATGGAAAAGTCAGGCTTTAAAGCACACGGACTTTTCTCAGAGTGATTTTCCTTCTCGGTTGCAAGCAGCAACCACAYGCCCTGGAAAGAGCCAGCTGAGGAGCAGGAGGATGTCCTGGTGGATGACCATGCTGCCGGTTTGCCTGGAAATGCTCCGACGCTGGAGGTCAGGAGCCGGTTACGACTCCGTCCTGCGCTGAGTTACGAGCATTCCCATCAGCATGGAAGCACAAGCTCCCCTCTGGAGCAGGGAAGGAGGCTGCCTACCGATGGGTGGACTGATGATTCACTCATCATGCAGACCGAGGAGACTTGTCTGAGGGAAATTTTGGAATACCACAGCGGCTGATAAGCGGTGCTGCTCCCTTCTTCCCAGTAGGTAAACTGAGGTCAGCGAGGCTTTCCGACTTGCCCAAGGTCATACATTAAATTAGCGGCAGAGCCAGAAACAAGACCTAAAAGACCTCACTTCCTTTCAGGGCCGCAGTGTTTCCAGTTGCAGATGCACAAACAGGCCTGGTGCTCAAAAAAAGGCCATTAGCCGCCTGCAAAACTTGTATCAGCCTCGGGAGAGATCAAACAGGCCTGTGGTGAAAAGGCAGCTACGAACAGCTGCTCGCTAACTGCTTTTTTGGGCTGCAGTTCTTCAGTAGCATCATTCCTGGTTCCCACTGAACGCTCTCTTAATTTAGATTAATGGATCCGTTCTGCTAAGCAAAAAAACTTTCACTTACAGATAAGCAAGTTCTGTACTTGTTCAAAACAGCCAGAAATGTTATTTATTCTAAATTTACAGCTCCAAGCTAGCAGCATTTAAGGCCCCTCCTTGCCTACTCCTTTCCCTTCTTTTCTGGTCAGGATCTCATGCTGGAAATACCCCAGATTGTAATAGTTTTACTTTTACTGTACTACTTGGCTTTGTTCATCTACTGATGAAGTGCCAGCCCTGAAGTGCTGCCAGATGCCGGTAGGCATCCTATAGCACTGCAGAAAACTGCAGCGGGATGATTTATCGGTCAAGGCGCAGCACGAGGGTGTTGAAGAGCGGGCACGTCTCTGCCCAGAGGAGGTCCCAGCCGAGAAGACATCTGGGCTCTGATTCATTGGAACACAACATTCAAAACGCAGGGAGGGAGCCGAGCTCAGGCTGGACCTGCTCTGGCCAAGGGGCTGAGCAAACTAAATCACAGGAGGACCCAGCCATTTTGGTGCACATGGCTTGTTTTTGAGGTGAAGGTGTGAGGTTATGCAGATTCTCCAGCAATTCCATCGCGGAGCAACGGAATGGCCCAGGAGCAGGGGAAATCCAGCCGGTGCTGCTCCTTCGGACAGCAATTTCCTTCCAAGCCATCCGAAGTCCAAACTGAGACTAGTTCAGTTCTCAAGCCCAGCTTCACCACCAAGGCCCGAGTCTTGATGAACGCTTTAACTAACTTGGCCCAAATCCCAAGCTGAGAACATAACACGAATCCGAGCGCTTTCATGTGGTCTGAGGTTTTGTAAAGACAGGTTCATTTGGCTCTGGAGTTCGCTTGGGGTTTGGCTGCTCCTCACGGGTCACTTCAGCCTGACGTTGGATGGTCCCCGGCCCTGCTCTCGGTTGCGACGGTGAGCGAGAAACCTGCGTTTGTCACCACAAGTTGTGGGGAGGCGAGAAAAGAGCGGCCTGTTGGCAGCAGGAACTCTTGGCAGGCTACACAGCAATTCCCTTCCATGCTGTTCCAGGAGCTAAACCCCGCGACCACTTTCTGGAACGAGGGTATTTTAAAAAGCAGGTCACCTTGCACGGAGTTGGAACCAATTTCATCAGCCTACCCCTACCTTGCGCCTTGATGGGGTTATGATCTAAAGCAAAATCTCCCCGCTAACATCTCCCCTTGCCTTCCCTGGCACCGGTTTCAACGGATTAGATGCAACATCTTGGTGAAGAAGAAAGGACATCTTTCCTGGGTAACCGTGATGGACAGCGAGAGGAAGGGGGCTCCCGGCAAGTGAAGTCCTCGGGGGCACTTCTGCGTGTCACCATAGCAGCATGCCAGCTTGCTGACCAGTAATTAGCTTGGTTGAAGTCCGGCTCAGCAGCTCAGACTACAAAGGGAAGCATTTTGGAGGAACTTCTTTCGTGCAGCATATATAAGAAGCCTTTCTAGGAAGATTGCTTAAGTCCCTCCTGTGATCTCACACAGTAGAGCTAAAAAGTAGATTAAGAAAAGTAATAAGCTAAAAGGGGGGGAGAAAAAAAACACAGTGCTTTGCTCATTTATTTTATATATTAAGGGGAACGCTGACCTTTGAGATCTCTTTCTTTTTCCCCTAGTATTCATGGTGATGAATAGAATGTATTCTGACTTTAAATGAAACAGAGCACTTTGAAAAGACAGAAAATTAGCAACATATGGGCCAAAGGACCCAAAGAGATGAGAAAAAAGAGGAGGRGGGCGAGAACGGCTGAAGGAAAGTTTCAGATGTCGCTGTGATCTCGGGGCCGAATATTTTAACGTTGCTGTTATTAGCGGAGGTCAGGGCCCCCGTGGACACCCCCCTTGCATCCCGCGCGCCGAGGTCCCTCTGTGCGCAATGCAAAGCGGACACCGGCCGCCCGGCGCCGCAGAGGCTCCTTGCCCTGACGGCCTAGCTGGTGCCACGGAGGGAAAGGACAGCAGACTTGCACAAGCAAGGATATCTTTCCCTTCCATATTTCCCTGCTGCTATGAACTTGAAATGCTCGATAACGCGAGATACGATCTCGCTTGCCAGACTTCACGGCAGCCTTGAATTCCTTTGATTGACCCCGTTTTCACAGGGATGCGGAGGAGCAGAACCGGGCTCTTTGCTGCTCATGTGCAGGATCGTTGCGGCTCTGCCCAGGCTCCCCAAAAGGCAGGAGGCAAAACGACTTGCTCTGGGCTTCCCTGAACCTCACACACAACAACCTCGAGGCTACTGCAAGTTTCTCCAAAAAGCAGCTCAAATTTGCCCCCAAATCGCAAACCTCGTCCTCCTCAATGGCCACCACCAGTGCTCGTTTGCTTTTTCAATGGCCAAACACCCCCTCACGCCCTTTCCCTTGCTCTGAGTTGAAAGACCCTGCACCTGTAACCTGCAGCAGATGGGTTTCTTCAGGCTCATCCTTGCATGGGCACATTCATCGTCTTATTTATATGAAATCAATTTTAGCAACAATAAAAAATGTATTACCGTTATATTGCTATTGTAACTTTTCCTTAACATGGTTTTTTTTGGGGAAGGGGRGAACTTCCTGGGGTTTTAATCTAAACTGTAGCTGTTCTACCACTGCTAAAGGGGAGGGAGGTGTACTTGGTAAGGGCCAGGTGGTTAAAACCAGTTTATCCCACAGATAAGCACCAGTTAGACAGAGAACCTTCTTCTAAATCAGGAATCAGCTAAGGCAGGAGTCAAAGTATCCAACTATTCACAGCTAACTTTGTGTAATCACACGTCTTCTTAATTGAGCCCATATTCTTAATTAAATTCACAAATACTCCAACCTTAATTAAGGTGCCAACCAACCAGAGCACGAAAACTTGGAGTCAAGACTCYGAGATCCACCAGGAAGAATTTTGCAGCATGTGTGGTTAGAAATGCCACGTGCCGATATGAGATATCTCCAAGCGAGGGGTAATTAGAACAGATGAAACGGACCTGGGCTCTGCTGCCTGACACTAGCAAGTGCCACACTTAGACATTATGCAGCTAGCTCAGAGAAACAAAGCGTTGTCTTTTTTTTTTCTCAAGCAAAACCAAATCTGGGTAAAATTAACATTCTATCCTGCTCGTATATTTAGTCCAGATCCAAGTCTGCTTATTTTTTCCACTCTGTTTCTGTCATTTTAACTCATTCAGCTCTCACATGAAAAAAGGAGGAAAGAGGCTCTCGGCTGTTGCGCAAGCATGAAAACTGCTCTGTGCTCCCTACAACACCAGCAAGTCTATGAATGCTCTGCACATCCCGCAGGATACGCTGCATGACCGTACACGGATATTTGCACAGACCTGTTACCGCTTCGCTTTTCCCCCACCATGTCCCGGGCTGCCTAGTCAGAAGCAGCTCTGGGGCTTTGCTTTTGCATGAGATGCAAAAGCGTTTTGCAAATACTGCGGCCTTCTTCCAGGGCAGAACGTGCTTCAATCAGCGGTGCTAAAAGCAATGGAGGGGGACAGAAGCTTGCAACAGAAATTCCCTGTCCTCCAACTCTTGCAGTAACGGCGTAAATCCCTTTTGGCATCGGCTGTGACCCAGTTTGAGGAGGGACAGGAGGGATGTTATGGTCTTTGGCTTCTCTCTAGGCTGCCTGCTGGGGTGCCGCTCTGCAAGGTTGTTAGGACTCCTGGATTATGGAAATCCGGTAGCAAATGGGCTCTCTGGGCAATGCTGCGTCTCAGGCATTTCTCAGAGAAGAAGCCAAACTYGTAGGATGTGGCTTAAAACGAGATCTGCCAGACCTAGAAAAGGCTATTCAAACTTTTGGGAAGTTTTGCCCCAACTCTCGCAAGCTTTGGCAGGTCATGCCACAGAAATGCGGGATTGCAGCCCGACTGGAGACGTCCAAYACCAAGGCACTAAGTCCTTATGGCCAGTGGCACAGGAAGATGTGGAGCAGCTTCCATAACCCCATGGAGCAGGTTTGCAGGCAACAGCCACGATTCTCCTCTCGGGCACAGATGTGTAATTAGATGGCTGCTATTTTCACTCAACCTGTTCTTCACCAGTTTCTCCCCTGCCTGTTAGGTCTTGCCTCGAAGACCAGAAGGGCTTTGGATGAGCCAGTGCCCAAGCCCGACGGTGCCCTCATCTGGCTGAGGCTCCTGTGTGATGTATATTTATTGCAAGTATCCATCCTCATCATCAGATTGGCTGCAGGCAATGGTCATAACAAGAGACACAAACCAAGRGGTGTTTCTGGCCAGTCCCAAGGCCGAGCTGAGCTTGTCCCACCAAAGCACCTCTTCATCCAGGCAGTTGGCTGAGCTCTGCTTTGCAACGAACATGCCCTAGGACTCTGTTTCATGATGTGCAACCCATGGGGCAGGTAGGCCTAAAAGCAAAGACCTCAAAAAATCATTTTTAAGGCAAGATAAATTTGGTCCCTTTACTCCCCTGTCAGCATCTACAGGAAGCAGCTCCCCGAAAGCAGGACTGCCAGGTGCTACCACCCCGCGATGGGCTCAGCTTGGGTGCTGACAGCTGCTGGTTGTGATTCCAAAGTGACATCATTAGTGTGGTTTTTTTCCAACTGGATCTTTCAAAATTCACCATTGTGGCTCCTGCCACTGGTTTTGCTTGAAGAGATAAGACTGGGTTTTGGCCAAGGGCCAGCTTAACTGTTGACAAAGTCTCACAGTTCAGCGYCGAGCTGCAGGATTCTCCTTGCAGCATAAAGGGTCCTTTTTAGTTTATAGACATAAATGCAGGAATAAAGGCATATTTCATGCGTGATGTCTAAGTGTATCAATCAGATAAGTGAAACTGGGGTGCGTGTGGAGAAACGCCTGACGTAATACAACTTGTGCGGAGAAGAAAGGCGCTTTCATTAATCCCGTGCACAGAATGGCACTTGTACACTAACAAGTGCTCCAGCAAGAACTTGAGAAAACAAATGAAGCCATCATTTTCAAACAGTCAGCAACCTCCTGAATTACAGGAACAAGTCAGCACAGAGCAATCACGGCTAGAAAGACAGTCCAGATGCCACAAGATTTTTKGGGAAAAAGGCTAGAAAGGGCAAAGCAGGTATTTGTAAGTTACGCTGATGAGTCCGATAGAGGAAATAAAAGCAGTTCACRCTTCAGGCCTCTTTTCTGGATGGAGGAGGAGGTCATTGTTTGCTTTATTACATAAAAAATAAGATCCTGTGGTTTGCAATGTGCCACAACCCGCATGCAAATAGTCCTCTGCAGTACGAGTGACTTGCTGAGTCCCGCCAGGATTAAGAACCTCCTGTTTTCAGATCTCACATCTTGTTGAGACTTCCAGCTCATCTATAATACGAAGACCGACTATTCCATCATGTCCTTGTAGCCCAGAGAACACGCAGTAATTGAAATGCATGGTGGCATCCTCGCACAAACTCCAGCGGTGGATTCACATTACAGAATTCAATTCCTGATGCATGTTTAAATGCTCCAAAGTCTGCTAAGTTTGGATTTAATAAAAAGCGCTACATTAAAATTGTGACTCTTTTYTGTTGTAGCTATTTCTGCTCAGTCAACTGCTGGCAGTTGCAAATAGAAAGGAATGAGCSTATAAGGTAATTAGAATTTCAGATCTAATGAAATAAATGAGTGTAATGGAAGATTCACCTCTAGATAAGTGGTTGTCCTCAGGGAAGGATGCAACTTAGGCTTAGAAAACAGAGCTCTGGCCATGAAAAACATCCTTGTTACTCTTAGTGCTGGACCATACTTGCAATTGAGGTGAGTCAAGTCCCAAGATAAACCCAGAGAGTTAGGAAAGAGTTAAATTCCCATAGACTAGCAATAAAAAACAACAACACGGACTTAATGACAGCTTCACAACAGCAAACCCTAAGAGTGACCTTAGTGATTAAAGACATATTCCTAGGAGGAATAAAATCACTTTCAACAACTCTATCTGGCCCATTGAGGATATCTCAGGGACTTCCATGGCACTGACGGGGAGTCCATGGCTCCCTCCCAGCCTTTCTGCAGGGTTGTCCCAGGACCTGAGCAGTCTGAGCCAGCTTTGGCCRGTTCCCATTGCTGGTGTCATCAACCATCACCTCTCCCTCGGGCTCTGGTTTCCATCAGCTGCATCGCAAAGAACCAACATCTAGCCAAGATCCTCCTGTATAAAGATTCAGCCCAAACGCCGTGTGGTACTTATRAATATATGGTATTTATGAATATCCTAAAGCACGTAATGATGGAAGGGGCTCTCCGACAGCAGCGCCGGGCAGACACTGCGGTGCTGCCGCTCGGATCACCCCCGTCCCCACTCCCCCTCGGCGGGACCCTGCTGCCCTCGCCCKTTCCCACGAGATCCCCCTGCAAACAGGACCCCGAGCGAGCCCCCGGGTCCGGCTCTGCAGAGCGGCACAGGGGACCCTGCCCACTTCAAAGAGCCACGGCCACAATTACAGAGCTGATTTTATCCCAATAAGAACACACGGGCTTCCTTCTGCCATYCTGGTCCATATTTTCATCTCTACGTTCTGTTCATCGAAAGATCCTCATATTGTTGTTATTGTTTTTTTAAAAAGCAAAGATACTGGCAATTTCTTTTCCAGGGATACATGTTCATTAGAGATAAGGTGATTAAAAAAATCATTTTAGACTGCTAATTGTAAGCAGAAAACAATAAGCTCCCCATGAAAAATGCACAAATAATGCACCACAGAGTCCTCTAAAGCTACAAGTTCAATAATTGCTTTTTTTGATAAAAATGTTTTCGACTCCCTAATACTATTTTTATAGCTAGAAATCTAGCTTGCAGACAATAGACTGCAAACCCGCATTCCCCGCATGCTTTAGACAAATAATGCACTCCCCATTGAAAGCAAGGGAAGAATCRTTCCTGCCTTGTGGGTATTATATTTTTAATCTACCAATAAGTTTGGGTTTTCTTTCATTTTTTTTTCAGTTTTAYATAAAGTAATTCCAAACTGTAAGCCACGACTGACCTAACTACTTATTAAAAATGCTAATATGCTTTTGTGCTTTGATGTCTAGTGAACAATAAAGGGGAGAGAGTTACTCTGGGACACTGTAATCCTTTATTTGTCACTAAGTTATGACACCCAGCAGAGCTGTGTGACAGTCCAAATCAATCATCCCCCGTGCTCTGCAGGCCTTCGCTGCCTCCTGCAGAGCCTATGCAGTTTAATTAGCTTTTTTTCACACTAGCATAATGTACATCTGCAGCTTCAGCAAGAAAAAGAAATGGAGGATAGTTCACTGGGATACGGTGCCTTAAAAAAAAAAGTTCATATAAAAAAAGTCTGAAAGAAGAAACATCACAATCCTTTGTAGTTTACTTCAGAGGAGTTTGCGGTAGAATCTACAGGACTGGGTACTCTATATTGTTAAATGTAGATTTTTTTTTTTTTACCCTAATAAAGGCCTTTTCAGCTAAAATCTCAGATGGCATTTAAAGCCTTGTTCTTTTCTAATGGTCTCTCTCTTTTATACCTTTTTCTCGCCGTTGATCATGCAGCAGCTCATTATCTGGCCCTCTTCCCCTCCCCACGGAGGACTGATACAATGGGACTTTCGAGGCGATATTTGCCGATTAGAAACCACGGCCCCCAGCTCCAGCGGGACTAAAACAGGGGAGCTCCCGAGACGGCGCTTAATAAAACTGCGCTCACGGCGGCACAAAGACCRTGGCCGTCACACACCCGGTCTCCAGACAAGCTGGTTGTGTCCTCCCGAGACGATGCTCCTGGCTTTACGTGGTGTGATGCACTGGTGCATGGTGTGATGCAATGGTGCATTCGAGCAAACAGAAGTGACCCTTTTCTAAAGAGTAATGTCCTTCCAGCTGGCGTGGTAGGTCTTGTTGAGTTGGTGGAGCAAGTTGATGGTGCCTGATTCTTGTTTATCCTTGCATGTGCAATGGTTCCTTGTGCTCTTCCTCCGAGCGGGAGCACAAAGGAGGCACCTGCAGAGCACGGCAGCTCCTCTGTTCAGATGATGCATCGCGTTGCTGGAGGCTTGCCACCCTTCCTATCCTCCCAGCAGGGAGTTGCATCCAAGCGGATGAAGGGTTGGCTTCAAATGGGAACGTTCAGCAAGAACAACCACTTCCCACTCCCTGGTTCCCAGGGGACACGTCCAAGTGGAAGGGCCTACAGCAGCATTGGCCAAGGTGCAGACCATTACAAAGGATGGAGCGCAGTCACAGACGTCTATCAGTGCCTTCATTTTTAAGCAGAACCACCCTCAAACACCACAGTGATTTGCTTAAGACCTGCTAGGACTAATTCCATTTGCCATCATCACCTTACTTCTCAAAACACAGACCTCATTCTTCAGTTCTTAGGACTCATTTAGTACAAGATCAGCGGTCAGATGTATTGTCARATCTCTGTACCTTCAATTTCCCTTTGAGCAGCACCTCTTTCTAATCCTCCAGTGCAAAAATACTTTATCCTCTTGTGGGAATTATATGTATTTCTCAGTTCAAAGGGGTATAAAATATAAATGTACTTCTGTACAATTCAGCATTAATAAGAATAAATAGTTGGTGTACAGTCCTTTTCATCTTCAGATTTCAAGTTGCTTAAGCATTTAGAGACTACCGTTGGCATTTCTCACTGTGATTCTTGTTGGCCTAATGCTATTATTGAAAATACTTTTATCCTGGGCCTTGGCTGAGGTAATTCCTTTGAAAAATCCTGTTCCACACTTGCACTAGCACTTATTCAGTGTTTTTCCCTTTTTAAATAGATAATTCATTAAGGCCAAAATAYGCAGTTTTAATGTAATTCTAGTTCCGTCCTTGGGATTCGGTGGACACAGGCAGTGGACTTCTTGTTCGAAGTACGGCATTTTGGGATAACCAGAACCACCCAGCAGAGCACATGAGACCAGAACCACCCAGACCTGCACACGAGCAACTGCAGGAGGGAACCCCGTCTCCTAAACAAAGACAACCACAGGAGCAAGACCTCTCTTCTTGGGAACATGGTGGTCTGCTATGGAACGCAACCAGAAAGTAGCACCTGGACTTCTGCCCTTTCTCCACATAGCAAACACCATCTGCTGATCCTTCCTTAGCCAGCATCTTTCTCCCAGCCTCTGCGCCCACGCAACTGCATCCTAATTCCTCTCCCATGAGAGCACCGTGGGCGTTTTCTTTTCATTTCCACCTCCTTCCTTCCTTCCTGGCTGGAGGACAAGCCTCTCCTCTCTCCAAACAGGTTCCAGGACAGGTATCGCAAGGAGCATCACTTGCTTATAGAAGAGGAAGGAAAGGCAGGTGAAGCCTTATTCCTTCCCTTTTCCTTACGCGCTGCTAGTGGAAAGCTTTGGAGAATGAGGAGATCTTAATGTGGCTTTACAAGACACTTGTGAGACTGGAAAAAGATTTCTTTTTTCCTTGTAATTCACTATTTGGCACGTTAAGGTAAAACAGTGCCCGAACAAGTAACAAAATCATCTGTGGGCTACCTGACACCCTGCCTGGTGCAGCAAAACCCGGGCTTTGGGGAAGAGCAACCTGAGAAGAGGTTGTGAAGGTGGGTATGGGAGAGGACAAAATGCTTAATTCTCCAGTTGAGAAAATCAAGGGAGGAGGTGAGAGGGAGCAAGGTGAGCACTGCAAGACAGTGAAGACAAGTTACAGTGTTTTCCCACTTCTGTGCTCCATCATCTCTTCCAGCGAGAYCCAAAATTGAGCCCTTTGTTCACTGGGGCTCTGCAGACACAGCCCATATTCTCTCTCCAGCTCTGCTTTCATCGGGGGTTATTTTTCTTGCAGCAGTTGCAGTCAAAGGCTTGTCCAGATGTTCCAGCACAGAGTCTGAAACATCCCCACCCATCCAGGTGAATCTGCTAGGTTTCTCCTCAAGTGCTTAAGGTGTTGGCACAGCCCAGCTCTGCGAGGGCAGAGAGAACATTGATAGAAGGGGAAGGGGAAGCACAGTATCATCCAGACTTGCTGGAATTTGTCTGCCAGCCCCCTTAGCCAGACAGAAAATGGTCAGTCAGATGTGTCCACACAGCCAGGTGGTGGCTTCCAGCAAACCCAAGACCTGCTGATCCAGTGAGGATGCATCAAAGGGGTCCCACCCCGCTCTGATTTTGTAGCTTCCAGTTTGCTGACACTGGAAAGGCATCAGAGAAGATAGGAGGGTGCTTATGCAAAGACTTCTATCAATGGGGAGGCCCGTCTTCAAAGCTTTGATTTTACCAGGTGCTGGCATCCCTTCTGAGAGCAAGCATTGCTTGGGGGGATTCCATCTCAAAGTCTTCACATCACAGGAAGGGGAGTCCTGCTTTGAAGATTCTCACCAGCAATGGGCCAAACCTCCTATTTGCATTTCATTTTTGGCTGCACGAAGCTTGCTCACTGGCACCAGCCAAGCATTTTGCAATCTTTTTAAAGCAAGGAGGCACAGTGTGTGCTGACACAGCTCAGCTCCGAGACATGTACATGTGCATCCAACTGAGAAAGTCACCAACAGTCTGGGCAGGTGTGGATGGGCGAGTTAGAGTTAGAACAAAGTAGTGGTGCACTTGGAGTATGCCTATCAAGTTGCAACACGCAAATATTAATGTTAAATTATGGTATGTTCTTCCAGAGATTGGAGCTGGCAGTTGGTTTCATTCTTAAAATGAAACCATGGAGAGAATTCAAGGCTGAATTTATTTTAAGGCTGCCTCCTTCGAATGGCTTTGCTGCTGATCCTGTGAACTGGTGCCACGTTGGAGACTAGCAGAGTTTCCAGTGGATCCTCAGCATTTCCAGTGGGACCTGTCTGGTTAGGGAATCGCATCTTGCAATGTTTCAGAAGGAGAAAAGGCATTGCCAGAGGCCACTTAATCTTGTTTTTCACTTCAACTTTGTCCAACCAAGAGTTTCTTTAATTTCCTAAAAGGTTCCTAGAATATAGGGCAGTGCTAACATAATCAAAGCAACCAAGACTTCTGGCTCAGACACCGTCTTTGACCTTTCAGCAGCTCATTTTCTCCGTCTTGCTTATTTTGGAGTAGCATTGTGGAGCTTCACCCTCTAGTGTCTGAGGAGGAGTTTGGAACACATTTAAGGAATCAAGGTCATTAGGCATTACCTTTCCTGTTGCAAGCCCTTGCATGATGCACAGGGGATTATTAGGCCCTTTGGTGTAAACAAACCTAAGAGATGTTCTTTGCACTGTTTGTAACCAGAACAAAGCTCTCTGCTGTTAAACCTCTAACATGAGAGACTCAGGGAAAGCCTATTTGGCATGCATAATGCAAGAACGATTCCTGAATAATCCAAGACAGAAAGCCTATGGTTGGGAAAGTACAAAGGTGGGAATGCTGACTTCCTTTTTTTTTTTTTTTTGTGAGTATCCTCAGATTCCCCAAGTCTTAATTTGGCTGGTAGAAAGAAGCTTCAGCTGCAGTTCATCCCTGTTCTCCTCTCCGCCCAAACAGGACCAGGACTTTAAGATGCAACCAGTTTCACTGCATGTTCAGAAGCACCTTGTGCACTTGGTGATCCCCTAGTGCCCAGAAGCAGGTGGATAYAAAATAGGGGTTCCCAGGGAGATGAAGATTTACACAGCATCTTTAACACATCAAGAAACCACTTTGAACTGCACGTGACTTGGGTTCTGCTCCAGAACAGATTTTTTCAGTTAGCCCAGGCTCAAAGCCAAGGACTGGTTCAGGTCAGCACACTCGGCAAGCAGGCTGGAGCGGGATCAGCTTCCCATGGAGCAGCTGGGAAGACAGTTCCTCTGCAGAGCTGCTGTGCCAGGAGGACTGTAGGAGCTTCCTAGCCCTACTGGGCAGCCTCCTGTCTCCATCACAGCCCCCTCATGTCTTCTGCCAGAAGAGGCTGCAAGCAGCARAGAGGTGCAAAGCAAAGCTCACTCCGCCCTACAGCCCCTTTTTTAAGAAAGGTATTAACCTTGAACTGCTAAGCCTGGTTCTGCTCTATGGGACACTCCAGGAGGCTGCCAGTAGGTACAGGACAGCACTAGAGGTGGGATGTGGCTGGCAAGTAGTTTGCAGAGCATGCTGCCTTCCCCATCACACAGCRGCAATCAAAGCCCTGCGCTCAAAGGCTCGAGGTTTTACCTGATGGGTCCAAAAGGGCAGGAATGCTGCTTTTTTGTTTAACTGCTGGCCCATTTGTTGACTTGGAGGCACCCACTCCTCCGTCACGGCGGCAACCGCMAAGTCACATATCGCTCTAATGAGCATCCCTTCAATAACCAGTGCCCTGATTTTTGATACCTGGAGAGAAGATGCACCAGCTAGGGAAGAATTTATCAAAAACACGCCACTGACTAGACATCAGAGGGAACCTCAAAGGGACAGTGAACTAGAACAAAGAACAAAAACATTTACAGAAGTGCTATGCCGAAAAAAAGGGAAAGGGAAAAAACTCCACTAACAACAGTAACAAGGTCAGCTCTAAAACCAGAATTAAAAGGCACTGCTGGGGAAAAGACGATGACTCAAAAAAGCACCAAGAGCTAAGAACACAGCTTGCCAATCACATCTATACAGATTCCCCTTGATATCTTCCCACTAACAGCCTTTCCTGTAGGACAAGTAAAAACTTTAAGCGACTGCCCTGGGAAGGTGGATGAGAAAGGGGGGAGCGGCAGTCGCAGCTTTTAACATGGATCTTCAGGTCCTGCATCAGTGGGACTTCTCAAAGGGGCTGGGATTTGAAAGAGGGCCTTCCAGCAGCCAAGCCAATGGAGATGGACAACTGGAATCTGTACGGACGTCCTTGCGGAACAGCCTTGCTGGTGCCCTCTGACTACCTTGGCATGGGCAATCAGGAGACAGAGAAGGGTTATATCAGGGCGGGTAAAGGAAAGCCTTGTCCTGAGCTTCACCTAAAGCAGGGGCTAAAATTAGGCTTGGGTGAAGTCAAGCAGGAAAAGCATTTCCCGAGGGAAAGGGGGCTTCCTACTTCACTGTAAAGAAAGAATTCTACTTTCTGTTGAAAAGTTCCTCCTACTTGGGGGAACACGCAAGTTTTCAGYGTTTCACCAAAACAGATGAGTGCCCTTCACACAGCAAGGGCACAGCAGCCCTCTACTTCCTGCCACACACGTTTGTTTGACACACCTCAGTGTCTCCAGGCAGGATGAGAGTACATTCCTCCCTGCCAGCAGCCTCCAACCATGAGGCAAATCCATCATCCTACTTCCACCAAAACTAGCTATGCCCCATACAAAAAGCTAGGGCACAAAAGTCATCTTGAGATCTTCATCCCAAGTCTTCCTGCTCCCTGATGGCCAGAAGGCAAGGGCACATGCCAATACCAAATCAAGAAAATCCTGGGCACACACTGCAGCATTTTTGAGCCAGTTGAACCTTGCTGCTATGAGCTCTGCTCTGGCCTCCTAATTTCAGCCCCATTAGCTCCAGGTGGAGACCAAAGCTGGAAGACAATTGGCCCTTGCAGCTTTCAAGTCTCAAGGGTGCCCATTGCACCCAGGCAGCGAGTCATACAGGTGGGGACCAGGGCCTGAGCAGGGGTGCAGAGCTGCAGTTTTGGGAGCCTGGGTGCAGTTTTGGGAGCCCTGAGGACCTCCTCAACCTCCGCACTATACCAAAGGCACAAGCCCACACRGATCCGCATGCCCTGAGGGTCCAAAATGGCATCAGGTCCCTGAATAGCTCCCTAGATGATGCAAAGCTGGAAACACCTTGCAGGGTGATAAACATCTGCCTAAATGGGGCAGCTGGTTACCCCAGCTCATCCGCAGGAGCTCAGAGAGAGACCAAACATTAGGCATCATGATGAACCCACAATCGCACACCTTCCATTAACATCTCTATAAAAGCCAGATAGCTCCTGCAAATTAATTTTAGGACCGAGTACTAATATTGCATTTTTAAAGCAAGTCCTGCTTGCTTTTTTACCAGGCCCTTTGCTGTAGAGCAGCGCTTGTTAGTGAAAGCCAAGAGACTTTTTGATTTCCAAAGCCAAYGTTGGAATGAGCATTTCCCCGTGAGAGCACCTGGTTCTCGTGTTTAATGAGTAAACACGAGGAAATAGAGGCTTGAAGAGTGGTTGTTCCCAACATCATTACTTCTGAACCCAACATTAAAGAGAGGTAAAAGACAACAGCACAGCAGTTCTTTGTTTTTCCACCACTCTTCCTTAAAAAACACCTTTAATGAGACGCATTTGAAGTCTAACATGGGGCCGTTCTCCTAGATTATAATTGATAAATCTTCCAAAGTGGTATGGGGAAAGGATTGTGTAATAATTACTTGTTTCTTTTGAGGAAATAAATAAAATATGAAAAATGTAATTACTAACCAACAAAACGTGGAGCGCGGGTTTCCTGCCGCTCCGCCAACCAGAGCGTGCAGAGCGCCAGGATTTCAAAAGTCTCTCCCTGAGTTCAGCATGACACACGACCATGTTGCTGCTCATCTTTGCTTTCCAAGTGCCAACTTTTCCAGTCGGAGTCACTGGATTGTTTGAAGCTCCTGCATTTATTCATGTGCTGTAATTAATTTTGCTTAAAAAGGGAACAAATTGCTCTGCTTGCAAGGCGGGCGGTGGGGAGCTCCATCAGCTGCAGAGTGGCAGGGAGGGGAGGAAGGTGGGACGGGGTGACCAGGGCTCCCCAGGCAGCTTGATGCTGGTGTGATCTCTGCAGCCTCCCCCCATGCAGTGCAAGGACCTGGGTGCAATTTAATCGCATTGGGTGCAATATCTGTTGSAATATCTATTGCATCTGCTCTGCCAGCAGTGCTGTGGGCTGGACAAAGAGGAGCCTTTGGGGAATCACTGCAAAAGCACCTGCAGAGACCTTGACCATGAAACTGTTTGGCCTGAGCAGCAAAGCCCTGCCCTGGGGTTTCAGCAGATCCAGCTTTTGCACAGCCGCTCTGCATCTCCCACACAAACTTTTGCTCAGTTCTGCAGCTTGTTCGAGTACCAGCTTTCCCATCCTTAGATAAAGCCATCAAATATATATCCCAATGCATATATTTATGCCTCCTAGACCTTTTCCTTTTCTTGCCTTTTTAACCATTGCTTAGAACAACAGCATACAAATTTAATAGATTTAGAAGACTTCAAACCAATTCTCCCCTTCCTAATTTTGTAAAATGTTATCGTAAATGTTTTATGGCATTTTAAAAAAATCCTTCCTTAAAGTAACAATTTTAATATTTCATGCACAACAAAGACCTTTATCTTATTCACAGTTGTCATTTTCTGTTTAGCATCACAGCACACTACTAATAAGAAAATGGATATGGATTGCCTTAAGGAATATTGCCAATTTTAATGTATGGCACAGCTTTGTTCCTGTTATTCCTCTTTATGGAACACCCTTAACCCTTTTTTTCCTTTCTTTCCCCTCAGAGAATGTCAACCATTGGTTTTTAGATAGGATCAGGTAAGTCTTTTAAGAAGAATGAATGACTTTTTGGTTCAAAGTAGTATATGCAAAATCCTAGTGAAGACAACAATTATAAATTCTGGTTTGCTTCTAACTCTTTGTAAACTCCAGTCCTAAAGAAAGGAAATCTAGCCCAAATGCCCTTCTCCAAGCAKGCCATGATTCTCAGAGGCATCACCCAGACACCCATCTGGCAAATTTGGGGTTTGATGGAGACTTTGCAGTATTAGGTGGCACTAGAAAACCAAGAACCATCCGTAAGGCTGCACAGTGACCATGCTGTCAGTAACATCTGTCCAGAAAAAGCAACCTTTTCTTGATCGCACGTCTTCATGACGATGGACCTCTGCACCAAGGAATGCATTCATCTATGAGCAAGCTTGAAAGCCCCTAAAATGCTTCCTCACAATCTAACCTGCAGACAAACTAGTCCCTGATCAGCCCCAAGATGGACCACAACACACAATCCTAGCTCAGGGCAAGCAACACACCTGGGAGGGGTCTCAGTTAAGCTAAGTTTCCCAGATCTGAACCAATTCTATTGAACGTGAGAAGAAACGAGGTCTCTGCTGAAGAGATCTGCAGCTTTCCGGGCTAGGAAGTGCATCTCTCAAGTTCCCAGGCAACAGATTTTTCTCTCCTTCTTTTACTTTTGAGAATTCTACCAGCATCTTCCATTAAATACAAAGATGCTTAGCCTTTTAACCCTCTAAATGCAATACCACAGCCTCTGGTGATCTATTGTCAGTTAAATTCACCCTCTACACTCACTACTACAGTGCCTCTCTTGTATTTTCTTCCCTGCTGTGTGCACTTAYCCCTGCATTGAAAATATGCTTTTTAGACTAATACATACCATTGGTTATTTTTAGGTATCAAAGACATCTTTCTCAAGATCTTTCTTCATTAATTCTCTAATTCACTTTTTTGTCTTGATCTCAGTCACCCCGCGTTCTTTATTGTCTCTTAACCCTGTTTCTCAAAAGGTGTCAGCACAGATTAACAGAGAGTTTGATAGCTTCTGGAGAACAGCATTTCATGTTTTCCTGCATCATTTTAATCAGCCTTAAACTCTTGTGGCCTTATGTGTAAGCTCAGTTTGCAAAGAGCCAGCAATCCCCCAATGAAAGACCAAATAAAACAAATAACGTTTTTCACCCTATTTCAAAAYACACTCCACGTACACAGCATGCAAAAGGAGCCAAGACAGGGAAAACACAACTGCAAGTTTTGTCCCTTCTATTAGTTACATAATTTTGCTTGAGTAGATCAGTAAGAATCACAGGGTATGACAGAAAACTCTTTGGTCACTTCTGTTGCACAGCAAAATGAAGTATTGAGGCCAAGAGATAAGAGCTGCAGATGTGCTGTAGACCTCTAGGATGGAGCTCTAGGCAATCCCAGAGTAATAAACCCCACGCCTCAAACTCAAATGCTTCTTCACTCTAGGGTTTTCARTGTTCTATCCTAGTTCTTCTCAATTTTGCAGCTTGAGTCCATCTCCACTCTCAACCCAGTCTTAAAGCATCATTGTAAAAAATTTAACTTTATCCCCTATAGACCAGCTGCCTTAGTACTAGCTTCTTATTCGCAATTGCTTTTCCTATGTGAAAATGAGCAAAGACTCAGCAAGCAGGTAAAGAAGGGATTGGGAGTCTGAAGTTCTGGCTTCTAATCCCAGCTCAACTCCTCATATATTTAGGGAAAACAGGTTACTTCTCTGCCGCCACAAAATAGATGGCATTTCTCTATTCTGATACTTAAGTCATGGAAGTTTGCAAATGGCTTTGAAATCTCTGGACCAAAAGTACTGTAAGAGATCRAAGTGCAATTATAAAATATCAAATACTCGCTTATTTCCTACTGCTGGACCTAACTTAAAAATAAACTAAAACTTTGGGAAACTCAGACTCAGTATTATAAGAAACCTGAACTGTCTTGAACTTTTCCCACATTGATAACCCAAGGAATGAATTAAATGGGAGCAGCCCTAGAATTGTTCTCTTTTAAGGGCTTCCAGGTGTTTCCGAGGCCAGAGAGAGTCRAGTCACTGAAAGTGATGGGAAGTCTCTCTGTCCCTATGAAAGTGGCCAGCAATGYCATGGCTGTGTAGCCCTGGAAAGGGCAGATAAATTCAAGGGCTATTTCTACCATTGATTCATGGTCTGACTGGTCCCTTGGCCTTCAGGCAGCTGCCGTGATGTTGTTGGACCTGATCTCAAAGCCAGAAATGGATAAACCCAAAGACTCCCTGTGTAGGCAACTGGCACAGTGGGCTATTGAGGTCACCCCAGTGCTGCAGTGGGAAAAATTGGCCTCAGAAAGCAAAAGTAGCTCCTGGAGTGTTGCAGACCAGGAGGCTTACTCCATTCTCAAGCTTAAAGGGAGTACTTTGCAAACACAGGCAACACTAGGTTGGAGGAGCAAAGGAATGTTACAGCCTTGTCATCCACACAGTTGCTGTTTTCCAGTGCCCACATTTTCTGTTGGTATCYAAAAAAGAGAAGAAAAAGTCAGCTTATGCTAAGCAGCACATACTTGTCACCCTACCTCTGCCAATCACCAGATAAAAGAAGTCATTATTTTAAGACCCCTGCAGATGTCTGTCTGTCTTTTGTAATGAACTCATGAGCAACAGAGATCAWCGTGGCACCATTAATTGGAGCACCCACGGTGCTGGCTTCTGAAAGGCCTGTTGTTTGTGTCACACAGCAATTTCTTCTTCCAACAGGTTTGGTTTTCATAAACGCAAGCGTGTCTGCACATATTTGGATCCAGGTGGCTCCAGAAAGCCAGTTCTGCTTTTGGGGAAGGYTCCTTTGGAAGACTTCTCAGGGCAGCATCTTCCAGAAACCCGCTCTGCATCTCCTCCTGGGACACRGGAAGGAGGGCCAGGGTTGACAAGGTGTCCCATTAGCTTTATAGAACCAGTGTGACTGGCCACCCAAGTGTTTCRGCATCTGACAAGCTTCCACCTGCAGCAATAAGCTCAGTCGGGTAATTAATACCAGCCTTTACTACCTGTGCTACCAGGACTGCTATGGAGAAGACAGTTTTGTTATTTTTTTTAAAGAGCTTTCATGTGGTTACTGAGGCTGAGGAAAAAAACCACCCCCAAATCCCCTCACTCCCCCCAATAGCCATCCGTGCAGCCTGCTTTGTATTTTCCTCCTCCCTCTACCCCCTTCCATGACTTTCAGGCTTTCAAGTCACATAGTATTTCAACATGGCACTGGAAAGACAGGGAAAGAATAGAATCACCACAAAGACGCTTGAAAACCCAACAAAATAACTGAACAGCAGGGCTAGGTTAGTTAGCAGCTTTTAGCTGCATTTCTTCTTGAAATTTATTTACTAGAAATACCCAAGCTCTGAGACCAAGCAGCTGGTTTTCCAGAGAGGATGTTCCAGCATTTTTAATTCTTTGCAAGCAAAGAAAAAAAGGAAAGAWTAAGCCAGGGAGACCAGGTCCAAGTCACATCAAGTTAGTGGCCRAGCCCAAATTAGAAAGAGCAGCTTGTTTCTCCGCTCCAGCCTGCTGCCATCCCCACGGTGCCTCCTGCCTTTGGTCCCCATCACCAGGCCACACTGCTCTGCTTGCAGTGCTCCAAGGCCAGAGTCCAGCAGCCTCGGGCCTATTTTAAGCCCCAGGGTCTGGCAYTTCCTATCAGGCTACTCGAGACCCCAGAGGTGCCTGGCTAATGGATAACCTGGAGCTCAGGGGCTTATGTGGACTTTAGGGTAGCTAAAACTGGACTCAAGTCTGCCCACACAAACGATGAGCTCTGGATAAGCAGCATCCTGCAATTTCGAGCGTCAATGTAAAGTAATTTCCCCTGCAGATATGCTCGGTCAGGTGCAGAAAGYACGGGATTATTTCAGCCCAAGTGCTCCACAAACTTAAACCACCACAACAGCAGCTCAGCCTTAGCTCGGTTGATATGTTCCACTTTGGGAATGTTTTTTTTTGTTTGTCCTGTTGCAGCATGTGGCCAAGAGGGAGTAAAAGGCAGGAGCTCCGAGGGCAATGGGAGCATCAGCCCTGGGGTGCCCCCAAGCTCCATGTACCAAGGGTGGGATCCTGCAGACAGGCGGTGGCTCCATTTCCCTGGAATTGCACTTTGCCCAACAACTTCTGCCAATCTAGAGTCCAGTTTTAAAAAATATTCATTTGGTTTTTTTTTAAAGGTCTAAACAAAACAAGATAGAAGAAGAAAATCTGCTATACATCTGAAAAAGATGCTGTGATGGTTAAGTACACTCTGCACAACCCTTTCTGTCCTATTTCCAGCCTGACCTTTGGTGTCTCCAGCTTACTGGACCTTGCTCTTTTGTGTGCAAGTTTAAAGGACCCTCCAACTAGAATTGATTATGGGGAATAAAAGGACCTTCTGCCATCTTTGCTACTTCAAAATGAGAACAAGGCGATTTCTCAGCACTACAATCAGGGGGAACCAGATGTGAGTAGTTACCAGCTTGCAAAAGKAGCACAGCTGGATCCAAACACACACACCTGCTTATGCAGCACAGCTTTCACGAGCTCAAACACAGGCATGAAAACCACGAAGGAAAGACAGACAAGCTGCATTTAGCCACTGCACTGGCTTTGCCATGCCTGCCTTCCACATAGGTCTGTTTGCTGATGATTTATCACTATTCCAAGTTGTTTCCTCTTACAGAGTAGGATTTAGAGAGCAGCAGGGAAGAGCAGTGTGCCAAGAGGCCCCTCTCTGGGCCAAGGGGAGAGGGTGCAAGTTCAGGAGGGGCGAGAAAATTGGTGCTGTGACTCCAAAGCCATCAGACAGCCACGAATTACAGCTCAAGAAGAGATGCCTGGACCTGAGAACACAAGGGATGGGTGTTTGTTTGTTCCCTCCTCTCCCAAAACTGATGGGAGAGTTTGGAGTGGAAGGTTCAGTTCAATGCAAGCTCTTGCAGTGAAGACCTCACTAAAAAGCAATAAATGGCACAAAAAAAAGCAGGGGAGAAGGCTATATTTTCCATTCTTCCATGTAAAGTGTTTATTTTTGAAATAAAATTTGGTTGTCTCCTGAGGGTCACATTAGGACCTAGACATCTAGGATCCATCTCATCACCTGGAGGTGAGATGTGGGGTCTTAGTCATCAGGGTAGCTTCTGCAGTCATTGGAGAAGGGGACATCTCCACTGGGGCATTTCCTCACTCTTCCCTTGGACATCAGTCTCAGGACTTCCTCTGGGCACCCTGCTCTGTTCATTGAGTGCAGAGGAGTCCAAGATGCCTAATTCTAACTGTGGAAAAGTCAGGTTCAGTCTCCATTAAGCGAGAGGGATCCCACCCTCCACAACTACACGTTACTGAGGAGGGAAGAGTGGTGATGTGCTGCGTTCCTCTGTTTTCACCTGGATTCACACAATAACATGCAAAGTGCTCCATGCCAGGGGCTGCAGGGATGCTCAGACACCCTGGTGATGCAGCTTGGAGTTCAGACCCCCAAACAGTCCCCAAAAGCAAATTCCAGATCAAATATTTTAAGTRTGTTTTCAGTCCATCATCTAAGCCGTTCACAAGGAAAGAGAAACGATACCATATGACAGCTAATTTGCCGCCATTAATGAAACTATGAAGTTTAATGCTTTGGGAATAATTTGAGGCAAGAAATACAAAAACAAAACAAATTAAATGGGTCAACTCCTATAAATGACCATCTAAAGCTATGTTTTCTCTGATATGTGAATCATACTGGTAAACTCTCTGCTTTAAGGAAAAAGTTCAGCTTTTGTTGTTTGTTTGCTTGTCTTTAAGATATCTTAAACACTTAAAAACAAGAGTTCCAGCCTCAGAGCAACCAGTTTGACTGGGACATGAAAGCCAGGGGAACTGCAGCTCTAGAAAACAGGGACAGAGCAAAGCAGCACCTCGGGGAACACACCAAGACGTTGCCAATGCTCCTCTAGAAAAAGCCACTTGGGTGACACAGCCCCATCCATCACACCCTCCCAAGGACAGCTTTATAGCTGCAAGGATCCAGACCAGCAATTACAGCACAGAAATGCAGCACGTGGCGGATCAGAGATGCCATGGCCCCAGGAGCCTGCAGGGCTGCTCATCGCTACCTCCATACCTGGCTAATCCTGGGCACAGGGCAAAAGGAGAGGCAGCAAGGAAATGGGGGTAGCCAAAGGCTTGGGATAGTCAAGGCTTGTGACAAGACATACATTTTCAATAGGACAATACAACGTTGCATGGTGAGGTTACCAGTGGGAAAGAGCTGCCCCAATGCAAGAGCTAGGGCTTCTCCCACCCCCTTCTTTTGTGCTTCAAAGGCCAGATGATCTGCTGGCATCATAATGAAGTATCAGCTTCTAATTACTATCAAAGCTCTTGGCTCTTTCTGCATGGAGGCCTAGACCTCAACTCGCCCTGGAAAGGTGACAGAGCATGGATCAGGGTGTGAAAGAGGGGTGTGTAGAGGTCCCTTCCAACCTTAAATATTCTGAAATATTCTGAAATATTCTGAAAACAGCCAGGAACACATGATGTTTGCAATTATTGCAAGGGCCTGAGACCCTGCATGTCAATATTTGGAAATCTGTCCAAAATCATGAGTTCTAAATTTAGCTCAGAACATAGCATGTTAGAACTGAATCTATTTTGTCTCTGGCAAAACATGTTCTGCAAAGTTTATGATTTATTCATCTCATTTGTTTTCTTTGGTCATCCTAGACACACAGGGGAGTTGTTTTCAGACATGATTCTGCAGAGTTGCAATTAGTCTTTTATCATTGCAAGAAAAAGTGCGTTCTGCAAATGTAACATTTGGAAAGATGATCCAGAGGCTTCCCAAGACCCTGCTGGTATATCCAGAGCATCAGGAGCCAGAGCAAGGGGATGGAGGTTGTGGCACTGCCRGAAGGAAAAGTCAGAAAGCAGCACTCGGTGCCCTTGAAATCCCTTCCCTAAACACCATGGGAGCAGAAGGATAAAACAGCAGCTGCACCTACAACAGACATGAGCCTGCACACATAGCATAAAACTAAGATCTACTCAACAGTTATGCATTCAGAATAAAAAACAGAGGTTCTTTGAAGACCCAGGTCATATATCCATCACGCAGGACACTAAGAGGTGGTGGTTAAAGTGAGTGCCTTACCCCTTGCTTGCAAGGAGCCCTTGCCCAAAGCAACCCCTTGGTTGCCTTAGCTGTGCAACGGGTGATGGCTGCAGGACCCATCAGGAAGCCAATGAACTAATGTGTTTAACTGCTCTGAGAGCCTCAGATCGGAAGTGTCACTAGAGGAGGGCAAAGCTTTGCATTGGCCCGGGCCGGTGGTTATTCCCCTCGCCGTCCCCAGTGGCAGCGTCCAAATGCTGCGCAGTGCATGGGCCATTACTGCACTTGCCTTAGCTCGGTGTTTTTCCTTTGCTTTTAATGGAGCACTGGGATGCAGAAATGACGAACACACACGTTCAGAGGGAGTCACACTGTTGCGGAGTCAGCGCAGGCGAGATCTGTCCCCATCTTTCATCACTGCTTATCAGCACAAGGAGCACACTTTAATGTGAGCACAAGAAAGGGGAGAGGCTCGAGCTGCAGCACGGATTCAGCCCGATGCTCAGATCCCGCAAATGGAAAACTCCGTCCTTGAAGAGGAGAGGTGCTATATGAGGCTTTCCAGGGGGAGAAATTCAGTATGAGTGGAGTAATAAACCACAAGCACATCCTTACATCTAGTGCACAAGAACCTGCAGCACCAGCGTGGGCCCAGCCACAGAGCGAGGATGGGGCTGCAGAGCATCCTTACTGGCTTGGGAAACACCTGCAAACTTCCCCCTCTGTAAAGAAAAGCAGGGCTAAAGCCATGCCAAGAGACCAAGGCTTTGAATTGGTGGTCCACTCTGGAAACTTCTGGCCCTGCATTTCAGTTTCTGGAAATGCTGCATTTTTCCCTCTTGCAAAGGAGAGCTGGAAAAAATCCTCTCCCTTTCTCTCCCCCCTCTCAGCTGCTCTGAGCAAGGCCATACCTAACAATTATTCAAGGAAACATTATGTTGACATTGCTGTTTAGAAAATAAAAAAGGGTTTTTAAAGCTAGAGAGTAACATCATGACCATAGAGCACCAGTGAATGATTAAAAATTTAGATGACTGCCTTTGAAACAATAAAAAGCTTTCGAAGCTTCTTAATGAGCAGCTATCAGAAATAAAGCATTTAAAACTTCAGAAAGTGCCTCTGTGGAAATTTCATTGTCTTTGATGCTGTAAAATAACTGCAGGGTGGATTCATTTCAAGTTCTTTTTAGCATACTGGTCGTTTAGAAATATTGGGAGATATCTTTCTTAGCAATATGTGGGGAAAACAATGTCTTGGTCGCTTTCATTTATCTGCAATTTGACAGGAGTGCAGTTTATTAACTTGAAAAGAGACAGATACATTATCTGAAACACAGAGAGTATAGTGGGTATTGCCTCCTTTTCATAGCAGTGGGAGTCCGTGACACTTTGAACTTGCTCACCATTAAACGCCTTCCTGAGTTGTTGAAGAGGCCTTTAAAAAGGGAGCCTGTGCATTTATGATGTAAATTCGTTATTTTGACAGTCTTTGAAATCTGTCATATTCACGTCCAATTTAATGCACCGCAAAAATTCTTTTCTTTTAAAATACTTTTCTTTTAAGATTTCAAAGCCATTTTCATGTAGAAAACTATTGTTATACCTAATATATCCTGAAAGTGTTTTAGCAAAGGAACTTATATGATTCTGTTTTAAGTCATGTCAGGTTTTTAAACATGTCGTTTCTTCAAATAAGCTTTGACCATGTTATCGCTCTCCATTTTTTGTCATTAGTTAAAGCGCACTTGATTTCCATGGACACAATTAGTCAGGATATAGGCTCGGGGATCATCACCAGATCAGACGGGATTCTTTCAGCCCGCGCTCGGTGCAGCAATTGCCCACGTATCCGAGATCAATCCGGGCAGCTCGCAGGTAGGCAGGCGCAGGAAGGCGCTGGGAAAGCAGAGGATTTAGCCGGAATGCAGGATCTGCAGCAAGAACCTGCCCTGGTTGGGGAATTAAACTGCTTTTTCCAAAAAGTGATGAGCTCTGAGGATTTGCTTGCTCTGAAGGTGGAGTGGGGGGAGGCAAAGGGGCAGCGGGGGCCCCGCAGCATCTGATGAAGCCCGAGTTGGGCTTCACGCTGATTGAATCCCAACCTCAGACGCTCCAGCTCGAGCTTCAATCCAAACCAGCCTCCTCAGGCTTCACTAATCCTTATTACACAGTGGATTTCAGCTGTACCTGCACTTCTTTATCAGGCTGCGGGATATTTTCAGCCGGCACAGAGGTCTCGGTGCAGCCTGGCTTCAAAGYGGTGGCCGTGGAGGTGCTGCAAGGGCTGCAGCGCGGCCACCGGTGCCGCATCGGCACGGCCGGGCAGGGCGAGCTCGCAGCTCCCAATCACCCTAATCTTCAGGAACGATCAAATAAGTTTCAAAGATCTTCTGCTCCAAAGGGAGGTGTTAAGCTTGCTGGTTGTCCAGCTGGCACTGCACCCATCACACCATGAACCTGCCCCTGATGAGTTAAGTACCATTTCACATGTRCCCAATGACCACATTTAAACTATGGTCTATCAGGAACAAGATAAACCAGGAGAATCATTACCTGAGGGGCCCTTAACCCTATCATTGAAGGTTTTGTTTGGKTTTTTTTTGCCACACTGATTTTATAAGGTCACTCTGGTATTTCCTTTGCTGGCCACCTTGAGATGGTGCCCTCATGTTGTTGCTCTTGCCCATTGCAAGGACCAATGGCCAACTCCATTACATGGATCCTGACCAACATCAGCAGCAACCTCTAGCCTCCCAAGATACCAGCTCTGCAAATAGCCACAGAATCAGAATTTYACCCAAAAAGGGGTTCAGTGATAATTCCAATTAGTTAAATCTGCTCAGTGAATCAAATACCTGCATTGGAAAGGATGGGAAGAGCCTTCCCTGCGTCTTACGTGGGCACGGGCTGCAAGTGCAGAGCCCTTGGAGCAACACGCGTTGGCAAGAAACCACAGGCAACAAGCAGCCTACGGGATCCCGCACCCCATGGAGCTTCCCTAAGGGTTTCAGGCACAGCCTCATGTCAAGCACTACCAAGAATCCCATCTGGAAGGAGCTGCGTAAGGAGCAAACACACAAGGAATGACTATAACCCCACAGCCCTCTGTCCCAGGCTTGCCACCACGTGCCCGTACCCAGAGCCCTGTTCTTAACACTGGCACTTCAGGGACGGGAGGGAACCAGGACCCGCGCTCGTTTGGGAAAGAGCTGTTGGGCTTAGCACAAACATTGACCAATTATGTGAAAGGGCTCATTGCCTCGGACACATGGATGTAATTCACGAAGGAATCCAAACAAGGCAAGATCAAGGAATCCTGGCGGGTGGTGCAACGTTAGACAAAGAACAAATATCAGGAGTCGCTAAGGAACATCCTGGCMCTGGTGTGCACGCCGAGACATCTCGATATAAGAGCCTAACTGTGCCCAAGGGCATCTCCAACAGGGAAAAACGTGCACCAACCCACTCGTGCGGCTTCCTGCCTTTTTGAGCACTTATCTCCCCATTGCCACCTGCCCCAGATCACCCAGATCCTGTGGCCTTCAGAGGTTCCCAACCCCGCCGGGCTCCCCAACACACATCTTTTGCTAACATTCACTCAATACTTTCACTATTTATCTGATTTTTTTTTTTTTTTGGTCTTCTGGAACAGACTGCAAATGCTAGTCCTGCTGTTAGGACCGATGAAAACAATAAAAAAACAGAAGGAAAACAAAATCATGACAACCAAATATCTCCCAGTCWGAAAGTGAAAGAGTAGAACTGCAACAGTGGGTTGCAAAAGCAAAATCTATTGAACTTAGCAATCCTAGCAACACATCCCTTTGTTTATGAACCATGTGAAGCGAGTTTTGCCCTGCAGACTCCATGGGGATTCTTGATTTCTCCAGCCCAATTAACTAATTTTCCTAAATCATACTAAAGTCTGGTCATTTGATCTGTCACTCAGTCTATCCTGTGTATAAATAAAACTACCCCACGCTTTTGATTCTACCAAAGGCCACAAGAAAAATGGTGCTATCTTTAATAGCGTTATTAGGATGAATATGCTCTRCCAGTTCACCTCTGCACAGTGCTTTTCATCCAAAAAGAGGGCAGAGAACTCAATTTTTGTAGGAAAAAAAAATCTTGAAAATGGATGAGAGGAAAACTAATTTTAGGCCTGTCATATATTTAAGATCATTTAAAACCTCAAGTAGGCTACATTTGAGCAGAAGGCCACATGACTCCATGGTGCCTCACTCCTTGGAGGCCCTCTACATACAGTCATCAACATGCAGCCTACCTTCTACCCTCTCTATACAYGAAATAGCTTCAGATGCTACTGGAAAAAAATATATATGTGCTCTATTATCACAAGGAACATCAGGAATGACCATAAATACGGTGGAATTGCACTAGTGACCATGCACCTCCAAGGCAAGTCACCATGTCATCAACACTAGCACAAGAACTGCTAYGGAAAGGAGACACCACTTTATTCTGCCGTGCTTTAAGGTCAATTAAATATATATGTTAGTCTGTGAAACACCCAGTTTGGCTTCCTTTGCATTTGGGCACTGGGCACACTTGAGATTCAGGGCGTGATAATACCATCTGAGGAAAAGAGATGCCCATTGCTGAGGATCTGGACAASTAAAGCAGGAGGAAAGGAGACAAACACCAAGAGATCTCATGCCATCCCTGTCCAGCAGACAGACAGACCTGCTCAGCCTAATTGCAGGAGGCACCCAAGCACAATCCTCTCCCACGTTTCCAGTGGAGAGAGGCAGCACTTCATGGGCCTYGAGGAGGATCCTACCTTGGGGCATCTAAGCATAGCATTGACCCCCAGACTTCAACAGCCCTTATCACACTGCATTGATAATGCACAGACCCTAAACACAGGTTTGGAGGAAGATGTCCCACCAGGAACCCAGAATTTAGGCACATATTTAATGTTCAGGTTAGAGGACTTGCTCCCATTCCTCTATAAGCAATGGAAGAAAAATATCAATAGCTGGACATGCAAAGACAAGACTAGCTTAACATGAAAGTTATGGTTCAATTCGTATGTTTTAAACTATAAAATCCATTAGGTTCAGAGTTGCTTTCCTTTTCTAGCTTCATGCATAACCCCAACAGCTTTGCAGCCACCACTCAGACTCTGAGCTCTTTGGTTTTGCTTTCTTTCTGCAGGAGCTCTTGTCCACCAGGACCAGATGGAGATCTCAAACCTCATTTGCAGCACAGCTAATGTGCACAGAGCCAGCATAAAGTGATAACCCAAATGGAAATGCTGCAGATACCTCAAGCTTTAAATATTTGCATTTTTCCCTGCTGTCATTTCAATGTAAAGCCCAGATAGATATATACAGTACATAAATATTGTTTTTTAAAAGGCACTTGTTCAATTTCCATTTTTTATAGTGATATTTGATCTGTTTCCTCAGCAACTTAGGTAGGACTAACTACAGCAGGGGTGCAACAAGAACAGTAGATAATATTTGAAACTCACGTCATGTAAACAAGCGCTTCAGGCCCAGGATGGCTGCTGGAGCAGTAGCTCCTAGTCCCAGGCTCTCACCATCCATAGTTGGACACGACTTCTCCAGGACCAGTCTCAAATCATCCATTTTCTGAACTGCTCCTGCAAGCTGACCCATGACAGTAATTTTTGTGCTGCAAAACTGATTTTATAGCCTCATAAAAATCATCATTTCTATTTTATGGACTTTCAGGTAAGGCTGCAGCACACCACAAGGGCCAGTTCCCAGCTCCCCATCACCTGCCCAGTCCTCATCTCACCTTGCAACCAGGGACTGCATGGGCTGGTGCAATAACAGAGATCAGAGCAAAGAGGACAGCTCAGACTGTCCCCTCTGCAAGGGGACATCCCTCCAACACACRGTGGCAAGGAGCAACAGAGGAATCCATTGATATTGAGCCCAAGTTCTCCCTTTATTTCCCAATTCCAGATTTTCTCCTGCACTTACTTGTTTGTCCATAAAAAAAAAAGAAAAATACTCCTCTATTGTAAAACTTGTCAAATGAGACCACCCAAGCAGCTGAAGGGAGGGAATTGGGAAGGAGGAATAAATGYCTTGAAAACCATTTTCTTTTTGATGGTTTAGAAAGGGAATTGAATGTTATTGTCTCACTTTAAGTATGCTCTTTATGAGGGGGTCATGCAGCAGGCACATCATTTTCTAATTACAACCACGCAGATAACACGGAAACAAAATATATGGAGATTTTCCAAAACAGAGGATGCATTTTCAAACAATGTACTGTACCACTCATCTTCCAAGCCTCAAAATAAAGAAAGGCACTTTACTCAGAGGAAACTAGATATAATTAAGCTGTTAATCACTTTCTTTTCACCAATTGCTTATTGCCAATGGGAAACCTAAACTTAATCAGTCATTGGGTAATAATTGGAAAATTTTGCCTGGGATTTGTCTGAGTTTTCCCAGGGCAGGCTCTCAGTGGAAGGAGGCTCTCTAAGGCCGCTTCCAGTAAAGGCTGGATTCAGACTCAGAATAACGCCAGTAAAACCCAGGGAGTTTGCCCAGGAAAATTTGCTCGGTGCAAATTGTGTATGAAGGGACTTGCATGATGAAATCCCATTAAATTGACAGGAAATGAAGCTTAAGTGAAAACCAGTGTTCCTCCCTAAAGCTTTCCAGAGGCACAGGGAAGCCACGCTCCCTTCCCGGGAAAGGCCGACAAATCCCTTCCGTCTTGGTGTCCGGGACAGGGATTATTGCAATGGCATGAGAGCATCTGCCACGGCAAACAGGCAGGTGGATTCATGGAATGATGTCCAAGTGCACATTCATGCTRCTGCCTTTTCCCCTCTCCCTCCAAACCATATTGCAAAAATATTCAATAACACAGAGAAGAAGGCTTAGCTGAAAAGGATTTTATTTTTTGAATTCTTAGAATGTCTTGTTGACATTTACACTTTTATTGAAAGYCTGAATCTCCACCCAGAAAACCCATTTTGGATTAGGTGTTTAGCAAATGAGTAGGGACACWTTCATTCTTGCAAAACTTCAGCATTTTTGTGTCCAAGAGGAGCTTAGCAAAGATTTATTCATGCTGTTACTTCTATTGCTTAAAATGGTGATTTAAAATATTATTATTTCATCCAAGTTTATTCTCCTGAACCATACCAGCTCTGCCCAGTAGCATCCTATTGCTTTAGCTRTTTATCTTCCTAATTAGTGGAGGAATTCCTCCTGGGACCCAGATTACCAAGATGTCTCAGTAGCTGCATCTTTTATCTCAATTTCTATCCAAAATACTGGCCTTTCTTTCCAGGCACGTATCTGCAAGCAGGTTGTGCATTAGTGGACTCCATTGCAGGCCCTTTTTCCTCTAGGAAATATGGACCAGGAATACAATTTCATAGATTTGTTGCAGGATGAAGGAGCAAAAGGAATACACAGCATTGAGCAAAGCTAAAGGAGGCAACATTGATTAGGGAAATAAAAGGAGCAGCCGGGGGCAGCGGGAGCAGGTGGGAACAGGCTCTAGGCAAAGAAAGTTGCTCTTTTCTCTAACTGCTTTCAGTCTGCGCCAGRTTGGGGTGAAAACTCCCCTTTTAGCAGGGACCTGAATGGCAATTTGCACCTCTAAGCAGAAGCCACTGCTCCAGGATGGGTCATGCCAGGAGAAAGCAGTATTTTGACGAGAGGGGCTGGAAAAGTTGTGGGGATTTTGCTTTGAGGATTTGCTTTCCATTTATTCTACACCACCAAACCTGTTAACTGAAGAATTTTTCAACCTGACRGTGGTTCCATGCCCCAAATCCCAGAAAAGCAGCAAATTTCACCTCTCCCCACCACCCTCAGCAGCGCTGAAGGGGGATGCAGCATGTCCCAGAACTCAACCCAGGGGACACCAACCCATGGGCCAGCCCAGCAGAACACATGGTCAGGCCACACAGCACCAGAGTCGCTTCTCTTCCCAGCCCCAATTAACTGCATCAGATATTAATGACCAAATGATCCTGCTACAATCTCTACCCTTAGCTCGGGACTGCTTGGAAGCCAACATCTTGTTCTGCACATTTCTTTCGCCAGACAATTCTAATGAGGTCAAAATTTCCTTCCAATTTCCTTCCTTTCCTCTAATCTCCTCAAAGAACAAAAAGAAGTATGAAAAGAAAACACAATATTTATTGTAAATCAGTGACTTCTGCATTAAAATGATCAAAGTGTGTTTGCTGCATACTTGAAGTTCAGATGCAAAGGGATTTCCAACTTAAATAAATAAAAGATTGTTTTTCTGTAATGCAAATTGAGGAGGAGCGATCCGCACACAGGCATAAAGGGCTCTGCTGACTCCTGCACCCCACATATCACGTATGGACGATGCTCTTCACAGTTTCAAAAGAAACATCCCTCCATCAGAGCCTGCTAACACGTGCCCAGGAGGCGGGGGAGACCCCATATGTGACAATATGTAGATAACAGTGTAATTTCTCAGTGCAGATATTGATCCTTGGGAGCAAAGTAGCACGGGGAATAGAGCGAAGCAGGGGGTGGAGAAGGATCTGCTGCCTGGTTTCTCATCTAGCAACTCCCCAAAGAGACAGAGTCTCCCCCAATCCCCATCCCCATGCATGACATGAGATCAAACCTCCCCGGGGCTGTGCACTGTGCCTTTCAGGTAAGTTATACTATTATTAATGATCATAAAAGGAACTATCATGGTATTTTGCATTTCTTTCATCTGGCAAGCCTGYGAGCACATTTATTAATTGAGGAAGCCTCTTTTCTGCAAGGTGGGTTTTAGCTTTTCCCTTCTACCACCAGGAAGCCGGAGATGATGCTCTCACCCAAGCATGGCCCTAGGAACCCAGTGTCACCAGTGTCCTAAAGCCAGGAATAGGAAAGGGACTGGCCCATCAAGGTGACCAGCGTCTCCAAAACGAGCCCAGCTCTCAGGCAAGGGATGGGAAATGGGAACTGAACCTGGAATAGTTGTGGCAGCCCCTGGGATCCCACAAACACGTCTACATATGTTCGGCTGTCTCTGAGTGACTGCGCCCATTAAGTGCGTGAAGGAAAATATGCGCTTAAGTGTTTGCAGAATTCGGGACTAAATCAAAAACTGGTGGGCAATTGCAGGGGATCAACACTGGAGGAAATAAGTGCACTTGCACTCCATCATCATGAGCAAGCCGTTTCCTAACATCTATTAGGAAAGGGCAGATATTCAACCRCAACATGGCACTGGGCTGCTTGTAGAGTGCAACCTCTGCACCAGGGTTTTACATTTCCTGCAGAGCCCGGAGGAGCCCTGCATTTTTCCAGGCTTTGTCCAAGRACCACACTGCATCAACTTTTCATTTCCTCCAAATAGGACAGAAATAGACATTTGCACACAAATTAGACACTGCTCTGTGCATACTGTGACCTCCATAATTAACAGGTAATATTCACTCTCTAATTTAAAATAAAATACCATGCCAAATAAAAGATTTTTTGCTTAATTACAGGCTAATGCAAGACCCATTGGAAGGGGGACATGCTCTTGGGCCATGACACCCCAGTGCACAGAGGGAGCTCAACTTTCCCCAGAGCCTTTTACTGCAGCACCCAAGTCCCCACTCTCCAGAAGGGACCAGGGCAGGGCTSAACTCCTGCCCAAGCCCCTGTCTTCCTCTGGACGAGGTGGCTTTTGTGCTGCTCCTCTCCATTATGCATAACCTTCCTCTTCCCCTTAATGATTTAGTGATGTTTGTTCCCTCACACTGCGCGCAGACCTTGCAGATCAAAATAGCCAGTCATCTAAAAAAAATCCCGCATCCTTTGTTCTTCAAAGCAACCAAATAATCTCGATCCTTTGAGAAAACTCAAAGGGCGAAGGCAAAGCACGAGGACGGGTGGGAACAATAGCGGCGAATCCCCCAATGAGCAGATGCAGCCACGCTGCCGTGTGGTTATTAGACAAAAAACCCACATTCCTCCTAGTAAAAATTCTTGGGTCAATTACTTGTTGCCACAGGGAGATTTCCWAGGAGTTTTATTGTTGTTATCACTATTCAGTGATTATATGTAGCARCACAAAAGGTGAATTTTTATGCAGAGAGATGCAATGTTTGGTAAATCTTAAGCAACACACTGTGAAAGGGAGGGTGGAGAAGAGAGATCAAAGTCCTTGCAACTCCAGCATCATCAGTATTTTCCTCAATTTGGACATTAAAACTACTTTAACCACTAACAGTCAACGTTACAAATACTGTCCACTGCTTGGACRGTAGCAACCAAACATGCAGTCACACGTGGTGTCCAATTCTGCAGACACAAAGGACGTGCTGACCCACCATCCTGCTTTGAGGAGGCGGAAAGCACACCTTGTTTTACCAGGGTTGCAACCAAGCTGCACGTTCATGCACTGTATGTTCTTCTGAAAGGAGGCCCAACAACACCCTTAAACCCATCTCCAGCTCGCACCACCAATACTCCAGCAAATAGGTGCAAATGGAAAGAAAAGCTGGACAAAAGCTTCTGCAGGACATTTTCCTCAACAAGAAAGTCACCTCTGGCTTTCTTCTACCAGTGGCTACCAATGACTTGCAGGGTTGGCCAAGTGCAGGGCAGGTATGGCCCTTGGGTTGCCTTTTGGGGACTAAGGACAGAAAGAAGTATCAAAAAGAGGCTATAGCATTTCCCACCACACCACCACCTGAAGACTTCCTTTGACAAGGGAAATGTTAATATTCATTGCTTTAAAAAAAATTAAAAATCATTTCTTTGTTTCTAACATGAAATACATATCCATTTCCCAACCAGTTGCAGCAAAAACGCTCCAGTTCACACCTGGAATTTCCATCGAGAATAAAGCTCGGATTTGGATAACTCCCTTGGACCCATTTAACAGCTTGGCTCAAGGCTTAGCAGATACCAACTTTTATTGCATAAGAGACAGCCAGGCCAGGGCCTGCTGAACACAGGCACTGCAGCAGCACCGAGTGCTCTGCATTTGGTCACTGCTCATAGCAAGATGGACAGGATGATTTGCAAAGAGTTTACCCCACTCTGCTTTGCGCACGGTGAAAGATCTCGGGTTTTTCTTGCTCTCTTTGCACTATCACACACAAGACTCGCTCTCTTCCCAGCAACACGATCCTAATCCCTTGGTCTTGCTCGCACGCAGAAGAAAATTTGCACTTCTGAATCGCATCTCCAGGGACCCTATGGGCGCCTCACATAAGCAAAGCTCCTTGCAATCACAAGCCTGGCAGAAGCAGGGCCTGAAGAAGGCATCGTTCCTATTTAACTGGCTGCCTGAAGAGAATTAATCTAGTAAGTGCATGTTCTGAAATGATACATTCGGATGTGAGGGCTGATATGAAATGCTGTCTGGGTATCAAATAGGCAGCTGAAATATGTCTATCAAGCCCCGAGTCTTTGATCATCAGAAGTCACTCATCATTTACACATCACAGGAGGATGCTCAGCTCCAGAAGGCACAGAGTCAGCCAAAAAGGGAGAAGAATCAGCTGAGTATTTGTGTCTTAAAGACATGCAGCCATTTAAAAAAAAAATACAACAAAATAACCTAGTCACCTTCCCAAGGGCAGTGGCATCTTATGCTCAGACAATTTATATATGCTTTACGCCGCTCTTCACTCTACTATTCACCAAAGAGTTAAGAGATGTTTTCACTTCTAACACCACTAAGTAGTCACACTTCTGATTCCTCTTACAAAACCATTCCGCAGGATCTCTCCTGGATTATTTACAGCCTCTCAAAAGGCTGCTCTGTGGCCTAACTGCAGAACAGCACAAAAGCATTTCAGGGCTAGGGACCTTATTCTTACTGAGTTTCAACTGAGAAACCTCCATAGCCTCCCATCACTTGTAGGAGAGCAGTGCCCAGAGAGGCAGCCGGAGGGTGAGGAAATCCATTCCCTAGCATCTCCTCCTCAGCAGGAACAACAGGAATGAATGCACAATCGAGCCTTCCATGCTTACACGCTCAAAAATCAACTCTATGTGGTCTCTACAAGGCATTTGAGATTATGCAATTTGGGAAGATCCTTCAGACAGATTTAGTTTAAGGTTAAACAAAACACTACGACCCTCAGAGGAGGGAGGAAATCCCTTTCCACCACTCTCTGCGTGACTCTCTACTCCATARGTACCAGGAAAGAACATGTCGCTGCACAACCGAAGAGCCAGGCGCTCCCCAGCTCCTGTGGCTGCAAACAGGACCATCTCCCTGGATAAAACCTGGAGCAAGACCCATGCACCTCCGTGGCTCTGGGCTTACCTGCATGGCCAGATCCTCTCCCTTGGCTTTGCTTTGGACACCCTGCAGATCCTCCTTGGGCTTGGCCGAGGACCCCAATCATAGGAGAGCAATGATGGCACCAAGCTCTTCATCACTGCAGCTACAACTGCCCTGAGCAGCACAAGGCTCTGCCCCAACACCAGGGCCTTCAGGCTCCCAAAAGGGGCAGGATGTTGCTGTGGTCCCTGATAAAGGCAGCAAGATCTGGCCTGTGCTCATGGCCTCATCAAGAAGGAACAAGAGGCAGCTGTGCTGCCCTCACTGCAGTGCAAACACCTGGGCTCCATGGGCCTGATAACCTTCTCCTGCAGGAGATGTAGGGATATCCCTGCCTGAAAGGACATCCATCATCCTTCATGAATCAATCAGCTCCCAGCATCTCTTTGTGATGAGCAGAGTCCCCAGAAATGTCCTGGGTGAAATCCCGCACTTGCTTGGTCCTTGCGAGCTCAGTATTCAGCCTCACGTTGCCCAAAGCTTTTACTCCAGTTTACAAACTCCTGGAACAAACCTGGTCCCAATTTTGAGCTGTTTTGAACTCAATTTGAGCTCATTTAGAGTTTGGCGTTAAAAAAAATAACAACAACAACAACTGTTCTTTAAAACGGCAACTTTGACCATAATTCATGTGAGAGCAGATGGAACTTGGTGTTTTCAATTAAGTTTCAGATGGATTTTGTAATTTAGCTTTTGTTCAAACAGAGAGTTAGAGCAAAACATGGAAGATGGAATGGAAAGTGGCAATTAATTCTCATGAAGCTTAATGAGAGGGCATGTGTGTAAAAGTCTTGCAACACAGAGATGTCCTCCCATCTATGGCTAGCTGGAAATGAAAGAAGAGAAGAGCAGGAGCTCTTCTTTAAGCTTATCCTTGTATTGCCCAGCCACTTGTAGCCCCTCAGATGCCTTATACAACATATCCAAGCCCTTTTGGAGCTGTGTTCCAGCTTATTTACTTGTGAACCTGGTATTTTAATAGCTAAATTAGCTAGAATAGCTAGAATAGACCACAGCAAAACCCAAACCTTTGACATTTCTTTTAGCAAGTAACTCACAGATTGATGCTCCCATTTGAATGTGCTCAGCAGAGGCCAAATCAATACTCGAAAATTCCCTCCTCCCTGAGGCACCACGTCTCAGATATGGCATTTTGTTTTTACAGGGGAATATACTGGAAGCTTTTAATGGATTAAAAATAAGTTGCAGTTGATCATTTGTTTGCAAGGCAGAAAAGGCTTCAAAGATACACAAGCGGATTAGACAGAAGGGTTCAGATGATTCACAATCTGATAGAGGCCACCAGTCAGGAAGCGTCTCAAATGACTCGCTCCTTTGTGGCCACATCAAAGCGCCACCGAGTGACTGGCAGCTCCTTTCTGACCACAGCTCGGGGCAGGGGGGACCAGGGTGGCAGCAGCGCCAGGTTTGTGCTTTGGGGACGAAGGAGAGCGCGTGCTCCTCGCCGTCCCCTGCTCCTCGGTCACTGCAGTGTGCATTTTGCATGCATTTAATCCCACATAATTTATGGGAACTTGCGGCTTAGAGATGCATTTTCTCCTCTTGGTGTTTGTCCCGATTGCTCTTTTTCTTTTTTTCATCTTCTTATCTTTGCTTTGTCTTTTGGAGGCTGGATGCAATAATCTGGGGCTTGACCTCTGGTCTCTTCTTTGTCCTTGCCTTAAAGGCTCCTAAGCTGGGACATGCCAGCCCTGCGGGCACGGTGCGATGCCCAGAGCCCAGAGCTGTGTGGGGACACGGCCAAGGCAAGGGGTCCATCTCCAGGAACTTGCRTTTGTGGCCCAGTGAAGAACATGCAATGGACACCAGCACTGCCGGGTGTGGACTAGGCCTTGAGCAGGCAGATTTGGGAAAAATATAAGTGAAGGGTTGCAGAGGACAGTAAATCTTAATTTAGGACAAGGGACCTGAGGAYTGGGTCCCTTGACTTTAGCAAAAAGGCTGCAGGAGATGAAGCCCATCCACATTACTTCAAGGCAGATGCGTAAGCAGAGACCACATATACCACGTGGCAACAAGAACCTCCTGATTTCCCAGCAAAGGAATGATGATTTAATGAAGTTTACTGTGAAATTAGCTAGGAAAACTCAACGTAAAGGGAGGAGAGACACTGCATATATAGCGTGTGCGATCATTATATTGCAGAGACTTTCAGCACCATTTCATACGAAGACACTGAAAGGGACCTTATGAAAGACTAAAAAAGTCCTGCACCTCTTCACATCCTGCACTTTTAACCAAAGGCTTAATGTTCACAGTGAGCAATGCTTTTCATATTTAAATCCAATCAGCCCGATGGCTGGCCAGGAGGAAATGTATCCCGCTTTGGAGCCCAGCTAGGAAGGGGGGGACACTGAAAAATGGGGTCAACCAGGAAAAGAAGCTACCAGGGATTCCAGTGTGGCTAATGTCTTGCTGTCTGTTTTCCCAAGGGCAATAATAATAACAAGTTATCCCTGTTCTACCAATTTCTCTTCATCCTCCTGTGGGTCTGATATTCAAGGGTCTTTGTGAAGGAGTAGGAGCACCCTTGGAGGCTGGGAAAGTGGTGACAGGAGTCAAGGACTGTGTCAGGGCTCATGCAAAGCCAGCACAGATGAATGAGAGCCAGCAGGTTCCTTGCTTAGCGATCCCTCTGCCAAGAGCTCTACTCCTTCTCCGTTTGGATTCCTGCTCACAATACTCTCTCCTATATTTTGGCAGTCCAGCACACAGGCTGCTTCCAGCTACTGGGGCTGATCCTGCTTTCATTTGCTGCCAGAGCAAACTATCAGCCCACAGCTCTGACCAACCATCAGGCTTCATGTTTCCCAACTCTTGGTAGCCTTTCAAAGTTACTCCTCCATTTGAGTTTAGTGAAACCGCTTGTTTCAGTGAGGTCTGCTRCTTCTCTAAGAGATCCAGGGTATCTTTTAGAAGGAGGAGGACTCACTTTGCTCATGCAAAGCACCCCTTAGCTTGTAGAAAGCWGGGAAGAGGTTGTCTAGGCTGTGCACATCTCCTGGGAAGGGTTGAGTTAGGCTGCCTTAACCCCTGAGTCACAGGACGAGTAATGTCCCATATGAACCCACATGGGGGTTCATAGTTGGTCTTGAAGTGGAGGCAAAGCTAGARTCGGGTCTGGCACCCCATATCCCCAGGTCTGTGCCCAGTCTGGGCAGCTCTTGGGCTTCCCACCTCCCAGGTCTGCACACTGTTCTCTAGGGCTCATTCCAGGAAGTTTCCAAAAATCTGAAAATGACAGGACATGCCTGTGTTGGGCTTAAATCCAGTAACAAAGGTCCTCTGTGTTATAAACCTTCCCTTCCCTAAGAGTGTCTTGGATATGTTTATTTGTATCTGAGTCTAGGCGTCCAAAGACCAAGGAATTCTCAACAAGCACTGGTAGCAAGAGCCCATAATAATGTTAAAAACTCTGAGTCAGAGGAGAAAAGGTCTGCAGTCACCTGGAGAAGCCTCCAGGAGCATCTGGTCAGACAGACTTCTCTAGCACGAGAAACTGGGGAGGACCAAACTGAAACATATTTGTCAAGATTTTCTCAGAGGAGTTTTGATCCTGAACACTGATACTGGATTTGGGAAGGCCAGCTCAGTCACTGAATGACCCTGCCATCTGTCMCCTTGAGAAGATTGATGAGATAAGCCCTGAAGAGAAGCTGCTCAAGCATGAAGAGGACCAACATGCTCTACACGGAAGAAAGAGCCACATGGACCTTTCCTTGTCTGCTCTTCTCCTTTGGTTGTAGCTGCCTTGTGCACGGTGAGCACTACGTATCTTGCTCCAGCTTTGGGCACACGAATCCTTGCAAACATCTTCCTTACCCACCCAACAAGCCAACCAAGAGGGTGCTGCTAGCTCACCAGGGCCTGAGAGGGAACGCGTATCTAATACGTCTCAAAAGTTTACCATTCCTAACAAGGCTAAAAACATGGCATTTTAATTAGAAGGAAAAAGTACATCAAGCTCATTAACTAATTACAAGGGAATGTCCCTGCAGCAGATGCCTGCGTTGCCTAAAGTGCTACTTACTCTTAACTAGTATCTTTGAAAAAGGATTCTGCTATTAAAGCATTATTTAGTTCCACAAGCACAACAAACTCATTCATTTTTTATTATGACTATCCAAACTAACCCGTTACTGCTATGAGGGGGTTGAAGGAATAGGGAGAAACCCCTGCAGCTTCCTGGGACCCTTCAATAATGGCCTTTCGAGGGGGCATTTGTGCAGTATCTGCCCCACAGGGTCTGGACTTCAGCTTGGCAGTGTTGTCAGGAGCAAATGACGTCCCCCCAAGCCCGAGGGGCTTGAATTTGCCCTCAGTTCGCTGCAGGTTGAGCTCACGGCTGCCCCTYGGGGAAGGGGCAACACCCTCTGCAATCGCCCCTGCGTCGCAGAGCCGCCGAGAGGTTTGTTCTCCAAATTACACTTAGCAATCCCCAAATATTTGCCCTCCCCACCTSTTGAGGCTTCAGGAATGCTCGAAAACATTTCTAATCATGTCATCTCAGCTCTCATATGACCTCAGCAAGAGAAAATGGCCAAATTCAGGCGAAATTCATTAGCTCTTTTTTTTTTCCCCCTATCTCCTTTTTAAATAAACAAACAAACAAGGGAGAAACCCCGCAGCCCGCACGGGGGCCGCTGTTTTCCTTTCCCTTGGGAGCACGGCCGGGGAAGCCGGGCTGCCGCGAGCGCCGCGCCGTTGGCCAACAACCCAACGCTGCGTTCGCTGGGAGCACCGTCAATGAGGAGAGTCATAAATCGCTCCCGGAGCAGGAACTCGGAGACCAAAGTCGTGTAACTCAAACAGGCTCAAAGCCAAAGGGTCCCTTTAGTGTGAGGGTGGTCCGTGTAAAGTTAGGAGACACCTGCTAGCAAGTCCTGAGACACTAGCATCTGTGTAAACGTGCCCCCTCCCAGCGCCCGCAACCCTTATAAGGTGTTGAATGAATCTGCTTCATGAAAAAGGCTCTGTTTGGGGTAGTTCTGAGGCTTAAATATACCTAAGTAAAACAGAGCCGGGGCTGTGCAGCGTGGGGATGGATTACCAAGGACCACAGGGAGGCCTATTAATTATTGTGACAAGCTGATCTGTTGCTGGCTGCCGGCTTGAGTTACGCACCGAGGGGTGTGCGCGCGTGCCATAACGGAGCTCTCTGTGCAAGGGTTTCCAGAGAGCACAATCACCTCGGAAGGATCCAGGACAGGAGTGCAAGAGGAGAGTCCGAAGCCAAGAGCATCTCTAGATGGAGCCAGGGTTGAGAGATGGTGGGGTGAGCCCCATCTGCATCTTGCCCCRTGCCCACGTGTTGGGGCAAGGTGGTTGCTGTCCTGCTGGCCCTGGTGGAGCATCTCCTGAAGGTATTATCCAAGGCAATACGGCATAACATCTGCAAAAACGAAGCTCTAACAGCTGTCAGCCTGCCAAGGGAGAAATGTGGCTCTGTTTTGAGTCTGTTCATGGTGGGAGACAACCCTAGACAAGCACAGGGCTTTTCTAGGACGGAGCAGAGTGTGCAAACAGGAGAGGTGGGAAGGAAAGAAAGGGGCAGCACCAGGTAGCAGCCTGATCCCGTGGGCCAAACTACATTGTCTGAATCCAGCCAAATTCATGGGAGCAAAACCTGAACAACAAAATCTCTAAACACAGGCCAACTTCCTTGCTTCTGATCTCAGCAGTGGGAATATTTTAGCACTGGTGTCAGTGCAAAGCTGAAATCTGGAAACACCAATATTTCACCAAAGCCCTTTTTATTTTTTTATCTATGCAAAGCAGTCATACATATTACTCTGAAGTTTCTAGCTGTAGGTGAAATCTTCTCATCACCAGCTCTCAATATAGTATGCACTTATCTTAAAGGACATTTACTTTCTGCTTACCGGCTGTATTTGAATTGTCAAATGACACTTTGCTGAAAATATTAAAACCTAGAGGTCATAGAGAACCTGCCTTGAAAGAAGGAACACGCGTTCTTTCGTCTGAGCAAAAAGTGCRTATTTGGAATTTTAAATGCAATTTTTTTTTTTGAGGAAGAATCTTTTTCTGTCAGTCAAGCAGACAGCACATTAGAAAGCAGGTTCTGCTTTAATTTTTGACAAGCATTATGAACAGACACTCTGTGCTGCTGTTAGAAGGGGGCCGAGCAAAGAAGGGTGGCAGCAGCAGCGGAGATGGGGAGGGCAAGCAGGGCCCTTGCACAACCTCTCTGGTTGTGGGGTGGGCAGTGCAGCACGGTTCGGGTCATAGATGTCCATGCTAGGTGGTGTCACCGACCAGCTGGGCCACTCCTGGCCCCAACGGAGCCAGTCTCCGGTTGGTGACACCAGCAGCAAGTGGGGAGCTGGACAGCTTGAACGAGGATGAGGAGCAGCCTTGCCCAGGTGCTGAGCCAGGTGAGTCCCTCTTGATGGCACGTGAGACTGCAGGCAGGGAGCAAAGGACATGGGGTAGAAACAGWAGCCGGTTGGCTTGTGAGTCCGGAGAAGGGTCAGTGCTCGGACACGCTGTGCTCCAGCTGTGTGTGCCCAGACACAAGGCGCTCGAGCCAAAGGATGAAGATGGAGCATCCTGTGGCTGACACCTTGTGCTGAGACCTGTATCTGGTCCCTCCGGCCACCTCACCTCTTGGCCCTTGAGAAGGGCTCCATGTCCAAACGTCCTGCAGACCCAAGTGGAACCGCTGAAGGTGAGGGCAAAAACCAGAGGTCATTGAAGAAAAGGGGATGCAGGAGACCCGCACACAATGGCAGAGCTAGGAAGAGATTTCTGATACCAAGGTCTATCCTTTCCTTTCCTCTATTCAAACAAAGATGTGGTTGAAGGATTTAGACTCCCATCCCTGCTTTCATCCAGCTGGTTAGCCTGCACATGTCCTCCATCCTCTAGCCCGTGCTGAAATCCAGGTTGCCACCTCCTCCCAGACATGCTACTCSACGGCCTATGTTGGAGTTGGCTTGGATGCGCTCATGGTCACCCCTCAGGACCCTTCCTCACTACCCACTTACAACTTGACCTAACTACARTACTCCTCATCCGAGTGCCTTCCCAGCCCCGGGAAAGGCAGTCGCTGCCTGCCAGCCTCCCACACTCCTTGCAGGCAGCCAAGGCTGCTCCTCGGCTCCGTTTCTGTGCCTCCTGGAGAGCTCCTCGGTGCTGATCTGAAGTTTGGATGCGGTGTTGTTTTTATATATAAATGACATTATGACAAATGATGAAGGATTAAATTACACTTCAATCAAATCAAGCCAAACCAGTAGGGATTGAGGTCCCAGTGGAAAGTGTACATGGAGTTCCTCAGCTTCCTGATTTGAATGACTTTGTTCTTCTTCCAGAGGAAAGGGGGGGCCGAGGGAAGAGAAGAGAGGGGAAAGCGAGAGGAGGGGGGGATTTGGCCTAAAATGAAACATTTTCCTTTTAAGTTGAACATTTGAAAATGGCTGGGAGGAAAGAACTGAAACCCTGTAATGGCTGATACTGAAGAACAGCCTGGGACTTTTGCTTTTCGAGAACAGAAGCCAGGGAGAGAGCTGTGGTGTGAAAAAGGCAATGCTGCGTGCCTTGAAGGGGAAGGTGTTTGCAGCAGCCCATCTCCTGCAGACACTGAAAACCCCCYGCAAGGCACTAACCCAATTAGCTTTGCGAGGAGCTGTGCTGTGAAAAGGCAAAGGCACTGACAGCGGTTTTGGTAAAGGCTAAAGACAGCTTCACTCTGCCTTGCACTCCCGTCAGAGTTACTTCATTACCTTTGTATTACCAGATCTTGCAAGTGTTGGCTCAAGAGCCGTTCGCTCTGCAWCGCTGTCCAGCTGGAAAGCTTTTCTGTGCATTGCACTGGCTCACGCCACTGATTTGAGCTCGGGAGTGTTTCTAAATGCTGCAAAAAAATGATCATGCCATGACTGAATCTGCCTGTAGTAGAGAGACTGATAGGCAGATAGACAAGCAGATATTCTGCCTTCAGTGCCCTCAAAACAAGAGGCTCCACCAGCATGTGCTCTGCACCCCTCTTGCTATGCCGTGATCTGCAGGACATCCATGGSTCTCCAGAAGGGGTGAGTGGACCTGCTCCTCTCCATTTACAGGGTAGCTGGCATTATTCTGGTCATAAAATGTGTATCAGCCGTATCTGTACCTGTTAGAACAACCTCTTCCATTTCACAAACGAAATTTGTGGGTTTTTTTAAATAAAAAGAAAGAAAAAAAGCTTTTCAGGCCATTTCAGGGCTAGAATGTCATCCTCCATGCATGGTAAAGCAATACCCAATGGAAAGGAAAAAGAAAAAACAGCAAAGGCCACGAAAGCACACATATGCACACATATATACACATGAGCTCGCTCCATCCTGCAGTTGAACGGGATGGAAGGTAGAATATCAAGCCTTCCTGAAAGCTTTTCACAGCTTTTGCTGTGAATTTTCTCCCCATAGTGACGGGTTTTGCAAAGTATTTTAAAGAATAACTTAAGCAATGATTCCCAGGAAACCATTCATTGCCTATGGTTAACGTCCAATGTCTTCACATTACATCTCAACTTTCTGACACAGAAATCAAGGAGAACATTTGCAGAAATCAGGACCCAAATTGGTTCAGCCTCTGAGGATAATAAAGACTTAGAAATATGTATAAATTTAAGTGGCTTTGAATAAGGACAGCATTTCAAAAAGCAGTCGAATTGTTACTTTGAAATAAGCCATTATTTTCCGCTTTTTTAAATTCCAGTCTTTAATAGGAGACGAGATCCAGACGGCCGAGAACCAAGGAGAGTTTTTGATGCAAATGAAAAGCGGTATTTAAGAAGTAGGAGTATCCCATAATAGAGCCCACACCAAATGGTTGGCTCCGTGATCTGCCTGGAACATCTTGGGATACATCAAAACCCCAGGAATCGGAGCAGCCGGGCGTAGAGCCTCTGTCCTTCCAGACACCGACCTCACTCTTCCTTTTGATTCTCGTGGTGAGGACAGTTCAGGATTTGCACCACAACCTGCGTTTGAATATCTGTGGCCAATGAGTATGAAAAGCCCGAGTTGGATTCAGATCCAGACCTGTAACATTCCCTTCCTGCAGGAAACCCATCTGGTGAGGAAGCTTCACCCAACTAATGGACTTCACTTGTTATTAAGGGGGTTTAGGACCTTTTGGTGGAGACCCTCAGTGGACACCCACTCCCATCAGCAGTGAGGTCCCTGCAAACACTTATGGAGCATGTGAGGGGGATGGCATCCAGGGAGTAAAGGTCTCCTCCTGGGCACCCGGGCAAGGTGAGGTCCTTCCTACACCTGAGGCCTCCTGCAGCCTTCACCACATCCTCCTCTTCCTCGCAGGGAGAGGACAAACACAAACTATTAAATGCCAACAGGGCACATGATGCCCATGAGCACATGCATGGGGAGGAGAGCCCTGCCCAGCTCAGCACCATGGACCAGGGCATGGGTGAAGAGGCAAAAATGTATGCTATATGTATACATGCGTATATATGTGTGTATGTGTATATATATATATATATATATCACCATTACCCACCCTTCTGCAAACAAATGGCCCAAACTTTCACAAAGATTGCTCAGGAGACAAAAGGACCATGGCTGGGACGAGCAGGCGCAGCCTCGGCCACGTACATCTATTTAACAAGAAAGCTCGTTGATAAGCAAACCACCTGATGCCTGCACAGCAGAAAATAAAACACCTGGTTCTGCCTGTGGGTTGATAAGCCAATATCTTTAATCTTTTTTTCTTCTCTCTTGATGACTGAAGTACACACTCTGTGCGGCCCTATGCTCCAGCCACATTGGTAATAGTAACAAAGCTTTGATGTCCCCCTCATTCAACAGAATGTTGTTTAGTTCAAAGTGAAGAACAGAGGCAATTCTTTGCTTTTAAATTATTAGCTCCCTAAGTCTTCTGTAATGATATAGTTTGACTGAAGTGTGCAGTTTATTAACTACATAAAGACGATATTATTAGAGCGGAGAAAGGCAGCCGAAAGTTTTGCCTTTCAGCTCAGCAGCAGGGGTTTTTGATACTTTGATCTCAATCAATGCTAAATGTCTTTGTGAGATAGAGGGAGCAGCAGAAATTACCTTTGGCACCATGACTACATCAATTATTTAGTTCTTTTTCTTATAAATTAAAGTGTTCTTCAACTTTTACCCCAATTTTATTCTTCTTTTTTTTACCCTTCAGTTGATTGGGGGAAAAAAAAAAAAAGAAAAAAGCTGACATGAAGAGGTCTGGCTGTGAACATTAATAAAAATCCCACTGACCTTTCTCCATCCTGGTCCGGAAGGGTCTTCTCTGGAGTGGGGAGATGGSGTTTTGTTAACAACAACAGCAAAAGGGGACTTGGGTTAATGTGCTGCTTAACCAAAAGCTGAGCAATTTGCTATTGCAAATTTGTCTATGTCTGATCTAATTCTTTTTGGTCTTTCTAGCATGAACACAGCCACAAAAATGGGACACCGGACGGAAACAGGATTTGATGATAGTTAAAGTGCCTTCTATTGCTCCCAGCACAGTGCAACAGAGAGACATTCAAGAACAAAATCAGGCTCCTAAGGTAAAAGCAGAGCTTGTAAAGAGCTGGACCTTGGCCAGACCACTRTATTTGGGCCTGCAACAACCTTCAACAGAAGATGCAGGACATTCCTGTAGGTCTCCAACCATGTTCTCTCCAAGGAGTAATCAGTCTAACAAAATGCCAACCTTTGCATCCTGTCTGAGCTGTCACCCRAATGTCCAGTGGCAGGACTCTCCTTCGCTTGCAGTAAGGTGGTTGTGATCACCCTTTGCTTGTCTGCAACCCCTTTCATGGAGATATTGTCAAGAAGTCCCTGCTATTCTCAGGAGGTCCCACAACCCAGCCCCAGCAAGCAGGACCCCCAGATGGAGGATGGAGGCTGCAGAACAGTCTGTACCGAGGGACAAGGAGCTTATGAGGTGAAGGAGCTGCCTTCACATCTGAGGCTGGAGACACTGTCCTTTGACCTGTGATTTTTTATTCTTTTTTTCTGAGGGAGAAATAAAAGAGGTCTTTGCAGAGACACTGAAGCCCCAACTATGGGAASTTTAGCATATTTAGATGTAGAACATGCCAGAGAACAACATAATTCTGTTTTCACGGTGATCAAAGTTTTGCAAGGAGGAGGACTTAAGACAGTGCACTAAGCTGCTATGGCAACGTGAATTTTAAGAAGTAAACTGGCTTGCAAGAGCTTGTCTTTAGTGTGGGGTGGAGCAGAGGTGGGAATCTGTGGCCTCAAAGGGATCCTGGGGGATACCTCTGTTTCCAGGCCAGGCATGCAGCAAAAATGCATAAAACATCATCCCACCAGTGGCTGCAATTCCCTGATGTCCCCCAAAAAGGTCAAGTCACAAAGAGTCTTTCGTAATGCCATTTATCACTCCTCATGCTGGGGGGATCATGCCGTTAACCACTCCAATTCCACTCCAGTTCCTCCTGCTCGGGGACCGGAGCGGGCTGTAGCGCTCCAACATGGATGTCCGGCAAGGGACAGGTCTCCTGATGTGGCCATGCCCCAGAACTGGTGGGCCTGGACCTGGAGCTGTGCTGTGCCTGGCCCAAGGCAGCCCCGGCCTGCATGAGGGAGCAGCCTTAGCCCCCGCAGGCTCCAGCTCCAGCCGAGGGCCTGCAARGACGTGGGACCTGCTGCCATCCTGTCCCAACAGTGTCCCCTTGAGGTGGCTGGCTGAGGCAGCCGGGACCATGCGCTCAGCATGGCTCCCTGGCCTCACAGACACGTGCCAAGACACCCTGGGGTGCCAGGAGAACACCCCCAGATGGGGCACCCCGAGTGGGGTGTACTCTTCGCAGCAGACCTCAGGTCTACCCACTGCAGCTCCCGCCTCGTGGCCACTCAGGCCCTCTCCTCAAACATCCTCTCCTCAGGYGTCCTCTCCTGCTCCTTGCGGCCATGGGTGGCTGCGTGGGCCGGCCCCGCGGCACCGCCACCGGGCTCGGAGCTCGGAGTGGGGCTTCCCGCTGCCTCTAGAGCCGCCGGAGCCGCCGATTTTTCTTCTGCCAACCGAGCAGAGGGGAGTTTCTCTGTGAACCTGCCCACAGGGCTGGGGATGTCCGGGCGGCTGCGGAGAGCTCGTTCTTCCCAGGGACTCCCGGCGGCTTCCAAGGCTTCCAAGAGAYGGGATCGGAGCCGCCGGAGCTGAAAGCGCCGCCGACTGCGACGCGCGTGGCGTCCCACGGGGCGAAGGCCTCAGCTATCACCACGCGTGCTGAGCCGGCCGCGGGAGGGATGCGGGGCCGCTGCGGTGTCCGCAAGCACGGAATGAGGGAAGAGAGACACCGGCGCCATGGGTAACCTGTGGAGAATGGGGCAAGAGGGAAGAAGGCAGGGCTAGGGGATGGTCCCCCTTGGTGCTCACCGTGGGGACGTGCAGTGTCAGGCGTGTTCAGACCTATTTCTGGAGCCAAACTACTCAGCACTGGTGATGTTAGAGCCCCATGGTGGCACTAAAATCCTACCTTGGGAGAGGGGCATGAGGCCAGGATGCTACCAAGTCCTGCCGTCATGCCCCAAGTCGTACCTGCCACCTTGTTCTAGCACAAGCAGCATCTGGAGAGCGTCAGCTTCACCGAGCAACCGCAAACTGTGTCTGGAAATAAAACCCGGCTTATCTGCAGCCCAGTGCACCAAGGAAAAACTCAGCGATATCCCTGCAAATCCCACCACGCCTCTTCACTGCCAGGAATGTTCATCATGGGGTCATAGGGTCATCATGGACACGATCTCTTTCCTAAGGGRTTCTTCAAAGTGCTCCTTCATCCCTGTGTCAAGTTACCTGCATGTGGATAGGGACAGCTTCTCATGATAAATGGAGGTTTTATAGCACCTGTGACAAAGTTCATAAGAAATAACAGTAGTGCCAGAGCATCTTGTGGAGAACTTTATCAGGCCATGGGGTGGAAAGCACTCTGGGACATGGCAATGCAGTTAAGATGGTGCAATGCATCAGTCTAAGTTTGGAGTGGCCCAAACAACCAACCGATTTGCATGTGATGTTCCCAGGTCTTGCAGGGATGCAGTTCAATTCAGGGTGCTGAGAAGCCACCAAAAGACACTGGAACTAATACAGAAGTGCTCCAGAGTCTCTCCTGTTCTCCTGTAGCTCTTTGGGATCGTTTTTGGTTTTGATCAAGGATGTCTTGCCATATGGCACAGGGCTTCTCATGAAGTGTTCAATCTATTCTGTCTGCAATCAGCTGTCCCTTAGTGAAATTGCTTTAAAATTAAGAATTCTTAATAACAATCRGGGTGGACCCAAGCTGGAAACCTAACAAGGCCCGGTCTTGGCACTGCTCAAACTCTGAGTCCTGCTCTGAAAAACGCCTGCAAGCTCCGTTCCAGCTGTGTTATGTACAGAGTGCTGATACCTCATGGCCATGCAAGCAAGTCTGATAAGACACTATTTTATTTCCCAGTAGATATATCTGTATGTGTACGTGTATGTATATGTGTGTATTTTTATATATATAAATGCATGTATGTGTATATTCTGCATCTGGTATAAGGCAAGAAAGGCAGTTCGTTTATCAAGAAGTTTGCAATGAAYGGATGTGACTATACAAAGATAGGAAGGAAAACAAGTCAAAAATGCTTCAAAATCCTAAATTACAAACAGATGGGTACATCAGGGTCCATTATTCATAACTGYGGTCGTCTGAGCTTCCCTGATGCTGAAGGATGTCTCTAATGCACTACTTTATCAGCATGGTTCCCGTGGTGAACCCGGCAGGGCTGCTTGCTACCCTGCTCTCCCTCCTTTGGCAGGGCTCTCCCAAGGGCAGATGGACCTCCTTGGCCGAGTCCTCGTGGGCTCGGCGGCAGCTCTCCTCTGCCTCCTCGGAGTCCACAGGGTGGATCCCTCTCTCCAAGGAAATGTCCATTTTCATCTGGAAGAAGCCGCATTGCGAGATAGGAACTCACGAGGCGACAGGCACTTTTTGAAGTGTTCTCCGAGACAGCAAAGGCACAGCACGGAGCCTGGCTTTGAGCTTGCTGCTGTCCAACCCCAGGTCTCCAGGCAAAGCGCCCCAGCACGAGCCCACATGGGTTGGAAAGGAGGCAAGTGCCGCAGCCCTCCAGGCGAGCAGCGAGGCTAGGGCTCGGTTTCAAGAGCTCTCTAGACAGAAATTGCCCTTCTCTAGCAACCTGCGCCAAGAGCAGGGTGGTTTTGAGGATGCTCCTGCCCTGCTGCCACCTCCGCATCTCCTCCTGCTCCCAGGAGCTCAATATCCCAACCAGGGCATGGGAGCRAGCACCAACACCAGTGCGAGTGCCAAGGCAGGAGCTCATGGCGCCAGTGGCAGCAGGGAGAGCCGACCCAGGTGGCCACCATCTCCTCCGGGTCCTGGAGCGCCTGCCTTGCAGGTTGAGCCCTACAGCCCATGGAATGAGCGTGGGGCAGGGCCGGGCAGCGGGGCGAACAGGGGAAATAGGGGCTGTGGTGGTTAAAGAAGAGGACAAACCCACTTGACAAGCTGGAGTACAGATTCAGGGCAAAGTGCGTGGTGCACAGCTGGGTCTTTCCCCCAAGGAATGAACCAGCAGGAAATCAAGGAATTTCCAGGTTCAAGGAATGAACCAGCCCAGGGATGAACGAGCAGAAAAGAAGTGAACCCCTATCCATAAAAGCCCAGAGAAAAAATACATGTGTGCATGGTGAAGAGATGACACTTTGAAGGATGAACGCACTGAGACAGCACAAAGGAGAAACGCCGTTCTTTTTTCTCCATTTTCTCCATTTATTTTTATTAGACAGATGAATGCATGGAAGCGATGGCCAAGAACTGAAACAACATATTGCTCTGATTTCCAATGGAAACAAGCCATTTCGTGGCTGACCCAAAGTTCGGTTCAGTTTGTACCGTGGTCACACTTTGTGCCATGCAGCCTTCCTCCTCAGGGGGAAGGAGCAGCCGGAGCCGGCACGTTGGGTCACACCAGCTTGTTCAGCCTATAAGCACAACAGAGCCAGCCTCTGCCTGCAAGGGCAGGCCTCATCTTTCACAAGCACAGAGCGTGCAGCATTAACCCCTGTAAACAGGACAACTGTGCAAAGCTGAGATGATAGGAAAAAAAAAAGGGGGGGAGAGGGAAGTGGATAGAAATAACAACAAAAAACAGAAGTGGAATTGGAGCAATTGGCTGGAACACGCAGGTTATTTGCTATTTATATCCTGCCTTGATCTTGCATGTGTTATTACACCCTAGCAACCCAGCCTGCCCAGTGCTCCCTCCTATACAAATCCTGAGGAGATGGTGCAGCTCCTCCCAGCCAAAAGCTTTGGGCCAGCCTTGCCAAGCTCCCTTGTGTCCTTCAGAGCCCTCAGCTCAGGTTGATGGTGCTCAGTACGTCACRTAAGTCAGTCTTCCAGTTGCAAGCAAAAATAAGAAATTTTACAGTCTGAGCCTGCTTCCCTTTATGGCATTGCAAAAATTTGCCATTGCTTCCATTGGGAACACGGGCAGGGACAGAGCAAGCAGGCCTTGGCATCCAAGCCAAAACCCCATACAATGTGGTTTCAGTTCCTCTAAGAAGATTTATCACCATGAGGTTAAAAGAGGTTACAGAAGTCACCTTAACTCAGCTATAAAAGGAGACTAGTTTTACAGCRACACCAGCTCAGACCAGCTATCAGACACAGAATCAGGACTAATATGCGCAGGGAGGGCGCGAACTGCTGTGAGGGACCTACCTATTGCTCAGTTATTTCCATGTTAGTGAGAGGCTGGTGCTCAACACCCTGATACTCAACAGTTCCCAAGCATCCAGCTTTCTGCACCTCCCACTTGCTGCAAAATCAACCCAGTAGGAATGAGGGACAAAACACCAATAGMAGGACTCAACAGGTTTCCTGCCCTTGGCATTTCCCACCCAGTCCCTCTGCTTCCTCTAAATTCTCTTGAATAAGGAAGCTTTTCTGCCTCCCCACTCCTTTTATCGGGCTTTGTGGGAATCTTCTCACTTCTGGTAATGGCGAGCTTGGTACAGACACACAGGGGCTTCCCAGCAAAGCCTGGGATCTCCCCAAGTTCTTTAGCACTAAACGACTTGTTTAGGTTTCCTCATTCTAAAGAGTAAAGGAGAAAAACCACTACTTAAAGCTGAAATCAGCTATTAATGCCTCCATCCTGGTTCTTCCTTGCCCCTGGGCTACAAACCAGTGGCAACTGGAACTACATTATGTTATTTTTTAAGCAACACAAAACAGAAGAGCAGGAAAAAGACAAGATGAGTCAGAAAGGATTTGATAAAAGAAACACAAAGCCTTGGCTGCATCCCTGAAGCCCTCCTGCAAGCTCTTGCAAGAGCCTGCTCTCCAAGCCTGCACACCAGGTCGTCATGAGGAAGGGTAACAGGGAGAATCCTCATGCTTTCACTCATTACCTCCACATGGAACAGGGGACTTGGGACTGTCATTAAAAAGGAGGGTCACCTAAACCTTTGGGAGCCCTCATCATGTTGACCTCATGGGAAGTCTGCCCTGCAGGTGTCCGTGGCTCTTCCACATGCATTAGAGGACAAGCACCCACACCATCACATTCCAAGGTGGGCAGTCGCACTCTGCTCCCAGCGGGAGCCCCAGCTCTGCTCTGGATAAAGCCAGTTTCCACCCCAAGGACTTGGGCAGCAGCAGGAGCAGGGCTGTATCCTGCCTCGTGCCATCCCAGGCTGCCAGCAGCAGAGCGAGAGGCAGAGAGATGCCCGGCCATCCCGGGGGCCCAGGGCTGCTGGAAAACACCCCCTTGGGAGTGTGCAGGAGAGGAGCTGGTGGCACCAAGGCTCCTGCCCAGCCAGCAGCAAGTCTCCAGCAGCACTTCCATGCCCGGGAAGCAGCACGTGCTGCTGCAGGGAGCAGTGACAGGCAGCGAGCGGGGCTGCTGGCAGAGCGGGCCGGGCAAACGTAAAGCAGCACTGACACCTTCAGGAAGGGGAGACGAAGCTCAAGCAGCCTCAGCTTGTCTTTCCCCCGGGCTGCGCCCCGCGGGGCTCAGAGCCTACTTGGGAGGGTCCTTCTTGAGCTGGCTCCTGCGGTCCAGCTTGCTCATAACCTGCGTGATGTCCACAGTGGTGGCGGCTTCTCTGGCTTTGGCCTCTTCCTCCAGCTTCCTCAGGATGATGGGGCTAGGGCTGGAGCGGAGGTGGCGCCGTCCAAAGAGGAAACTGGAGCTGGGCAGGGAGGGAGAGAGAAGCAGCRAGTTACCGAGGGGCAGGAGGGCATCAGAGCCTTGCACTGTCGCTCCCAAAGCGACGAGGATGTCCCGAAATGCCCAAGCATCCAGATGGGCCCAGGCAGAGCAGAATCATCAATGAGAAAAACATCCTGTCCAGTTAAATCCCTGAGGCTGTGCATGGGGATGGCACATGGCTCAGCACCTGCTAAACCCTGCCCTGGGTGGAGAAAGGCACCGTACACATGAAATACAGAGCTGTAACTTGGCATTTTGGCTGACTTTGCTCAGTGTTTCAAAACTGACCCCCTGAAACAGGGCTAGTGAGACCCGCAGCAGCCCATTAGTGGAAGGGCATGCTCAGATAGAGATGAACCTACCACCATTGGTACTGTACTTGCAGGGAAGCATAAGTACAGACTAGGTGGTTTAAAGCAGGACTCTGTCATGCTGAACTGCTAAAAGAGCAAAATCCAGCCTTGTGCTGGGACCCTAGGGACTCCCCGCTTTGTTGCCTGCATTTGTAGGCACTCAATGTGAGCCTGATCATCTGTTAACAGAGGAATCTTTTATTCGTGGTGCCCTCAAGCAAGCTCAAGACAGGGGCTACGATGGGTGGGGATCTGATCTCTGCCAGATCCAAAAGAATTCCYGCTGCCACTCCAGGAAAATCCCCCCAGCAGCGGTGAAAACAAGTGTTAAGGTTGGATGAAGTACAAGAGCTTTACCCTAAGCACGATGGTGAGTACTGTATTCCCAGGAGAGACACCCCAATCACGAAGGAAGTCACCAGGGAACAGCCACCATCTGACAGCACCCTTGCGATGTGCAGCTCAGGGGAAAACTAGCCAAGCCCCTGGCAAGTCACGGGCAGGTTTATTTTTTCCACTGACTTGAAGTGGATGAAGCCAAAGTGTCAAAGTCCACGATTCCTCTTTCCTGCTCGTGAGGTTAAAAAAAGTGGAAGAGGAACAGAGAGAAGTGCTCCACCCAGCTTGGCTCTGACACTGCACCTTCGGCTTTATGAAGCGACTGCAGCTCAAATGGCCCAAATTTGCTATGCAGGCCTCATCTTAGTCTGGAAAAAGCCCTTTCAAGCCTGTTCCTTTTCAGGCCTTCTACCTTGTGCCAGCAGTCACTCACATGCAAGATACTGTTTGTTCCAATTTGGCTGCTTTTCACCATCACTTCCCAGGGGGTGAACAGCTTTGTCCAGGCAGAGCTGAGTAGAATAGATGGAGAACACTGCAGTGGCTCTAGTCTGGAAGCCGACGTTTCATGGTGGAAGGTTCTCCCATACTCACCAAAAACACTGCTCTTATTCTTCTCAGGAAAGGAGCAATCATTAATTAATTAATTTAAAAAAACTCACAGACCAAGGTAGGCAATTGCCAAGTACTCTGGCTATAGTCAAGTCAGTTTCAACAGGCTTATAAACAGTGTAATCTGTCTCAAAGCATCTTCTTAATGAAAAATCTGTTTTACCCGACATCTAAATCTTAGCAGCTCTGCTGCAGCTTAAGCTGTTTTCCCCCTTGCTACAATTACATGCCATTTCACTTGCCTTTTTTTGACCGTCTCTTGAGGCACAATGGCCTTGGCCAGCATTTCCTTGTATATTGGAGACTTTAAATAGCGGCCATAGGAGTCCTACTAGGAGAAAAGGGAAAAAGGGGTAGTCACAGGTTGCAAACACCTTTATTAAAATCATCACCAAGGAGAGCTGCTCCGGAGCCAGGGAGGCTGGGGCTGCTGGGTGAGACTACCCAGTTCCAAGAAACTAACGCAATCCTAATGCACATTTCTTAATTCCTTAATCTCATGATAAAGCTTCCCAGGAAAGACCCAAGCCCAAAGGTCTCGACTCAGGCAAGTCCAGACCAGAGGCCTCAATGTCACTGCAGGGTGAAGGGCTTACATTTCAGGAGCAGAACTTTTCACAAATGGCTCAAATCAGAACAGTTTTTTTGCTTTCGGTGTCACCAGCTGCTCCTCTGGCCCACACTGCTCCTTCCTAAGTGTATCTTATATCTCATAAGGAGGATCCACAAGTTATTTATGATCTGATGATCTAATGAAAGCCATGACATTGCTGGCCAAAAATATCAGTCCCCAGGTAACCATGACTGCACCAGTCAGACCTAAAAAGGTCCATCAACATAACCACAGCAAACTGTGAGAAATAAGTTTTACTGAGTATTTTAAGACAGGAGCCATATCCTGTTCTGTTCTTGGTATAGAAGTCTTTCAGTTACAGCAGTTTCTACGAATTTTCCCAACCACTGCTAAAAGGCAGTTGTGCAACAAGCATCCCACCACAAGGATACTGCACGTGGCATTCAGACTGGTACTTAGAATGAATAAAGGACACTGTTGGGGGAGAGCACAGCTGCTGCTATGCAAAAAAAAAAGAAACCCAAACATTGATACTATCAATATATAACACACTTTCAGGTGCTGCGTGAACACTGAGTTTGTCTCCGACCAATCCTTGGGGTAAGAAAACAGCAACATCTCAGTTTTACATGCAGGAAATTATAAGATTTGTTCAAGCCATGAATAAGCTGGTGACCCAGCTGGTATTAAGAAGGCAGGACTTTGAGCACACAACTAAACTTCGTTACCTTGGGGCATGCTGGTGAGGAGAAGCTGGAAGGAGAAGCAACAAAGTACAAAGGCCTGAACCAGAGCTTGCTTAAGTCAGCGAATTTCAGGGACTTTCAGTGTTACTTGCAAGTGGCCTTTGTTTGAGAGCCCACACAGCCCTGGGAAGGCCCCAAGAACATGGAATCCCCCTAAGGCTTTGGGAACAAACAGACCTTTTTCATCAGCATGTAAATATGGGTCTGAGCAGCATCTAACACGTAACGATGAGGGTGCTTGAGACCTCTCACAGTGATGCCCATTGTGGTGCCATCGATGTTGATCCAGCGCCTCGCTCCTGGAGCCAGGAAGAGTCTACAACAAGAGGAAATGATACTACAGTTAAAGGGAGAACTCCCAGAGACTCTTCTGTCTATGGGACAAACAAGCAGTCCCTTCAACTCCCAGCTAGGACTGGCCACCACACCCGAGGGCTGTCCATGACATGCAGTCACTTCTTTCTGCAGCATATAAACCATGTTCTGGCCCACTGGAGGCCAAACGGGCCTCGCTAGTGCCTTCATACAGTGCCTGCTCTGAAGATCCCAAAGGACATTACCTCCATAAACTGATAATTTTCTCATCTGTAGGAAGCTTGGGCAGAGGATAGTTCTTAGACTTCTCACACTCGAAGTTGATGTGAGGTATTAGCTGCTCTTCAGTAATCTTGTCCCAAGGTAGATCCCAATGATATATGAACGATTCCATAAATTACCTGTATTTATCCACTTATAGTTTGCCTGTGGCAGTCCCCAGATCTTTGCTATTCCACTCTGATATTTAAACTACAATCTAAGTCCTCTCCTTTACAAAATTTAAGTGCAATAGTAGAAAAAATAATTAAATAGTTTATATAACAAAAGTGTTTTGCTTTCATCTTCAAAATGTTTCTTTACTACATGGAGACATAGCACAACCCACACTTTGCAGTTTACAAAGAAAAAAAATCAAGAATAAGTTATCTGGGGAGTGCTGAGGTACAGAGGACCTCAATGGGGCTTGCTATAATGAGTTTAATAATTAAAGATTTTCATACTCACTGGTAAATTTCTTCTGCTTTTTCTTTGACTTTGGATTGGTCTCCATACTTGAGATCCTCACAGGCTTCCCAGAAACTCAAATTCTCTCCTGCACAACAAGGATTCAGTTAGCAGAGGGTGAGACTGAGGAAAACTGCTTTGCATTTATTAGCTCCTAAGCTGAATTTGTTTGATTTGGTGTGAGCTGGCTCCAATCTCGAGCACCTCCAATTGTCAAACTGACCCTGAAGATCTCCTTGGGACTGAAGGAAGGAACAGCCTTCTGCTGCTCTCTGCTCAGGGGCAAGTGACACCTGCCAAGGGCATAAATCCAGTCACAGATGCAGCTYGGTGGGAGTGCTCCCTGTGCAGTGCCCAGCTGCTGTATTTTGTGCYCTGTGCCACTAGGTGGTATTGCAGGCACTGCCTGCACAGCCAGCGCCTCCAAATCACTCCGCTCGCTTTGCKTTGTGGCCTTGTCATCGTCACAGCCCCCGGTACCTATTGCAGAGCTGTGGCTTCTGCACTGCCGCTCTGAGCTGTGCAGTGTCCTTCAGTGCCTCCTAGGCAGAGGGAAGTGACACACGGACTCACCGCTGAACTCCTTCTTCAGGAAGAGCTGGAAGTTCTGCCGACCTTTGGGGTCTCTTATCAGCTCGCTGAAGTTGAGGGCCCATCGCTCCACGCGCATTCTGGTGGGGATTTCCACTCTGCAGAGGTTTGACACAAACAGCACTGCTGGTTTCACACGGACCATCTAACTGACATGTTCATTACAAGCTGAATGCCCTCTAGCAGAAGGCCAGGAGATCTCTGTGTTGTTTCCCAGATGCTGTCATGAGCTCCTCAGGTCAGTGCACTACATAAGTGGTGATTAAACAACTTGGTGCACGGTGAGATCAAGGTTTACCCTGTGCCTGCACTGCTCTTGCTACGCTCGCCAGCTTTGCAGGTCTGACTCAGCACCGTCCTGAAGGCAGCAGTGGTTGTAGGCCTGGGCTTAGCTTCTCCTAAACGCGCTCTGTGCTGGTGATACCCCTCAGGGCTGTCTGGCAGGACACTATCACTGACTCACGTGACAGTCAGTAATAGCCTGTACACATTAGTCCCAGAGGTGCCATTGTATAGATAACATATATCCAAACAGAGGCCCGAGGGAGACCTCACAGAGGGCATGGGCAGTCAATACACATCTGAATCTCACCTCTGGGTACRTTCTTTGGGGAGCTGTGTACAAGGACCAGCTCTGCACTGCTATACCATCAGCAGTGCATGAATTAATAAGGCTAAAGCTAAGCCAAGCAGCTACRCTCTGGTATTACTGGTCATATCCTATCCCTGTGTCAGGAAGGGCCAACTACACTCATCCAAGGTAAGGATCAGGCCCACTCAGCAGCTGCCAAGTGTGTAATCCCACAATCAGCTTGTGAATTTCCATAATATTAAGGAAAGCTCCACTTCAAGASGAAGGGGACAATGCTGTAAATCCAGCATTTCCTTGGCATGGACAAGCCATGCCAAAAGGGGAATGCTTCCTGACTCGTGATCAGCAGCTGGGTATCGTGGTGAGATCTGTACTTCCCCTTTCTCATTTCTATCAGCATAAAGTCAAGGGTAAAACACAAGGAGAGAGAATAAAAATACATACAGCTTCGCATTGAGGTCCCAGAACTCGGGATCATCGGTTATCCAGGGGTTGCTGGGGAGACATCCAGACAGCAAAGGGTCATTGGAGAGGAACTGCTCACAGTACTTCACAAGCCTACAAATAAATCCAACAAAAATCAAAGTATTCATTTGCAAGCAGGATTGTGGTCAGCCCCATTATAAACCCAAATAAATCATTACATGGACTGATTAAATAGCAGAGTTCATTTTTCCCTCCCATTTGCCATCAAACAGCAGTCTCGCGGTTATCTTTTAAAGTGGTCATTTTGGCAGCTCAATGGCTGAGAGAGAAGGGAAGCAAATACTGTATGGAATGGGATTGGGTCCTCCATAGGCTTTCCCCGGGGTTGGGAGAGCCCGGGAAACCCTGGGAAAACCCAGGAGAGGCAGAGCAGCACGGAGGAGCCTTGGCCTCTCCTTTCCTCCACGTACCCACCGTGCAGCTCGTTGCTCCGCAGCGGAGTCGAGGAGGGTTTGGCAGGAAATGAAAATCTCCTCTCGAGCAGCAACCACAAACACCTCTGCTGCACCTTCCGAGCTGGCCAGACTAGTAATTACAGCCAATTTCACCAGTGTGCTGGAATTTTAGCTTTCACCTCCTTTGTTCATTCTTAGCAGGGGGGAATCTGTTTTCTCCACTTAAAATTCATCCCAGGCCAAACAGCTTAGTGCATACGAAGCTGGGAGTCGTGTCCAAGGGCTCRCTGCTATCGGGCATCTTGGCAGAATCCCTGCAGTTGGACAGTGCTCCTGCACGAAGCATTCCACAGGCTTGGCATAGACCTGCTCTAGCCTATCTTCCCAGTGGAAATGCCAAGGCGTTCAGYACCTGCATAATTTCCTCCAATCCATATTCTAATCATGCTACAAATCTGTCAGCTCAGGCAACACCGCTCTGTCCTTTTAATGATTAGAGCTTTGCAGCTCCTCCTAAATCAATGCAACGCTCTGATGCATGCACACCATCGAGTTGCTGATCCTACCCTAATCAATAATAATTAGATCTGGACTCAAACCCCCAGCCGAGACAGACAAATATTTTTTGGATCTAGAAATTGGGTACTACATATTAGCAAGACAAGAGCCAATATATGAAAAGCCCCATAGCCAGACAGTTAAACATCGCAAAATTCATGGATGCAGYCAAGTCTCCCCTGCTCCAACTCTTCTGGGAAACTGAGGTGAGGAGTTTTAAGGGACCTGTGAGCAGAATTGGGGGCATCTCAAGCTGTCATCCTCACCACAAGGAGTGCTGCTTCCCCAATTCTTCCACCCATTTCATTCATCCACAGCCATCTTCCCTCAGCTGAATTATCCCAGCTAAGAGGCTGGAGCACCCTATTTAGCTCAGACCAGGAGGATGAGCCTGTCTCGCTATCTGTCCAGCACAGGCAGGAGATGGACACGTTGCTGTGTCCTAGCACCATGGCCCCACAATGAGAGCTGCTGCTCCAGACTCCAGGATGTGTTAGATCCCAAACCGTGATCAGCTAAAACGCCTTGTGATTTCAAAGGGAATTTCAACCAAGGCGGCGATGCTGCTCCATGAACATCCACAGGAAAGCTCTCCTTGGCTCTAAGGAAGCCTCTCTGCTGTAGCTGGGACTCTGTCCCCTCCTCTGCATTACACCTCCTGGCCAGGGACCACGCAGCCTGGAGAGCCAGCATGGAACCACCGCACGTGGCCACCGCAGCCATTCCCATGAGTGAGCCACCACCTCCCGCAAGGCGGAGCTCAATCATCTCATTAAGAGGAGCACCGAGGGCTAATTAACACGCGGACAGACAGAAGTCAGCACTTACCCTCCCAGGGAGACGGAYGATTTCACTCTGGTCTTCATGATGGCCTGCTGATAGTACATGATCTGAGAGGGACCAGATGTGACCAGTTAGGAGCATGGAAGTGAGAGAACATCGCCATCTCTACCTGAACCTCAGTCTCTCCCAGCGGGTCAGGCTAACGAGGCTGCTCCCTCCCTAATTAYTGGACGCCCAAAAGATCACAGAATCTCTATATTATCCCGGCCACACAGGTATTTTCATTAAAGTYAAGTCAAACATCAGAAGAGCATTTTACAGTGTGCAAACAATTAACACGAGCTCCTCATGCTGCATAACTGCACAAGGGCAACCCCACTGCTTCCCTCCCCACATCACACTTCTAGCTACATATAAGTGCTCTGGAAGATTTAGCATGCAAATATCATCAATCCTTGGTTGTCTCTATACTGGTGCCATTGGATGCATTTCTCCCACTACTTTAGATCTAATGAGCTAAATGAAGGGAAGGACCAGTTACCTCTCTCCTATAAACATCCATGGTTTTTTTCTGTAAAATAAAGAAACAAATATCATTAAGTTGGAGTAGGTGCTTTTGCCTACATTTTCTCTGAGAAATTAAGCACCATTGCAGGTCTGTGTGCAGTCTTCTCTAATTAATTGTCATTACAAATAAAATCAAACACAGCAAGMTCAACTAATCAGGGTATCATCAAAGCTAAAAGCACCCACATTCTGTAAATGGTTCCATTAGCTGTATTTACTGTTTAGCACTGCCTCTTCCATCGCAGCCTGCCTGTATGCCTTCAATTAAAGGGTTATTCTAATGGAGCTAAATAGATTCGTTTACAAGACACAGATTAGATCATTCAATATTAGCTAAAGGAGACAGGAACCAACACATTGCAAAATATAAACACCACAATTAAAAGCCTCAGGAGCAGTAGCTGCTGTGCTTACGTGGTGATTTGAATAATTTAGACTACGTTATATGTCATCTATGAATGAGCACGCCGTTGAAGGCGAGAAGTTAACTGCAGGGTGTTTATTCACACAGCTTCCTTTGAAACACAGTTACTTAGGGCAAAAAAATCAAGGAGGGAGAGGGGAAGAGAGGCCAAGGGGGGGATGTTCTCACAAGCCCTTAAAGGCTTATGCAGTTCTGCATCTCCTGGTTTAGCCACGCAGCTAATCTGCAGCCCACAATGATCCTAATTAACCCAGGCAGCCTCAGGTCTGCAGGGCGCCCCAGGAAGCCAAGATCCAGAATGCAGCGACAGGATCCAGCTGCAGAGCTGCCCTCTGGACACAGCCGGGCTCTCCCGCGCTGCTCTGCCACGGGACCRTGGTGGGGACACATCTGCCTTTTAATCCTATTGCTAGTCCCACTCTGGAAGGGGTTGTTTGACGTGTGAGAGATACCCACATGTAGCTGAAAGGCAGCTGGCTTTGAGAAGATGCACTCACCATTTCAGCAGCAGGAGCCAGATAGGGCTCTATAGATTGGCTGATGTGTTGCCTAACACAGAGTCAGCCCATCTGATCTTCACACAAGCCTAGCCTAGCCAGTACAGCACGAAGAGATCCCTGTTGTGGGATTGCAGGAGTAGGGAGCTTTGTTTTGTTTTTTTCCTGCTGATGGAAGTGCCATAAGTGTCTTGGAATGACTGCAGTGCATGTCATCTCAGCAGGGACAACCAGGAAAGCAAGCAAACACTGCAGAGATGCTCTGCAGGCCACACACATGGAACAGAGAGGATTTAAGGGCTGATATATCAAGGGAAGCACAAGGATCTCAGACAACAGTAGGACCATCAGCCATAGACCTACAGCCTCCCTGTTGATGCAAAGTCTCCCGGGACACACTATAGGAGACAGAGGATTCAAGTGGGCTGTTTGGCTGGGAGAAACTAGCAGCAACTAGCACAGAGCAGCAGCTGAAAGGCAGGAGAGCAGAGCTCACTAAAACCAGGGCACTGACACTGGTATTTGAAGGTAAGCAGAACTCCAAGGCAAAAGTAAATTGGGCTCAAAAAACATCAACTAGTTAGCTTGGAATTACTGGGAAAAAAATTGCTGGATGCAAGCGCAGAGTAAAAGCTTTGTTCCCTTTCCTGCTTTTAAAGGTCTGCCTGATGCCAGGGCAGCTTTCTTGTAAGCCCTGTTTCTACAGTGTCATCATTGTTTCAGAGGACCAAAAAAATTAACTACTTATTATTACATTTACTGTCCTAGAATTGCCTTCTTCCAAGAGCTTCATTTCTGTTCCAGGCCAGCTATTTCCTGCCCAGTAGGAGCTCATTAGCTCCTTAGGGAACCTGAGATACAATTCAGGCCCCTCCAGATTTACCAAGTGCCAGCTGAACTGTTCCATTTGATGAAACTAGAGAGTGGTTAGGGCATTTAATTTAGGAAAAATATCAGCAGATTAAAACCATTAGGTGGTTTTAAAAGGCCCCTAATTTCTTCTTCCCTTTTGCCAGATGGATGTCTTGGAGAGCCCTGGTGCAGTGGGGTGAGAAGGGGTGGATGTTGGCATAACTGCTTGAAGACACCTCACACGTGTAGTTAAGTTGTGTTAATCTTCTACAGGGGTCTCAGARGCAGGAGGTCACAGCACATTTGCACAAGACAGACAGCTGGTGGGAAAGAGAAAACACAAAGTTAAATGTTATTTATAGCCAGAAGGGTCATCATGTAGAAAAGTCATATGCAGGTAAATAAATAAAGCTAATCCTACGCCTGCCCACACGGAAAGCTTCTCAGAACCTATGTCCCACACCAAGGATCCCTTCCTGTCAAAGCCTGAGCATGCAGGAAAGCCTGGGTGGCTCTGCTGGATATTTGCAGAAAGCACAGCAAGAAGAATCTTCCCTTTCCTGCTYGGTCTCCACAGAGGAAAGGCAGCTCAGAGACCAACTTAAAGGAGAAAGGCATTGAAGTCACCTCAAGCTTGGTGTCCTTGGCTCAGGCCCTCATCACTCATTGGGATCTCTACTTAAGTGTAAAGTATAGGGGGCCTTTCGTGTCCAGGGTGGGAATTGCACCCATCCTCTCCCTTCATCTGTGCTCCAAGCAGCTGTCAGTTGGCTAGAGGCTTTCAGAAAGTTTGCAAACCCCMAGTCTCCTGCCATGTCAGCTGTAAAACCGTGGGCGAGAACGGGAAGCCAGCCTCCTCTTCAGTCTCCCTTTCTCTCCTCCACTCTTTCATTTTCACTCTGAGGGGGGGGGAAGCATTCCAGCAGCTAAAAGATACAGTACAAAGACATAAAATATCCCCCAATCCTAGCGTTTTGCTCATTTTTAGTCTCTATGGCAACAGAACACAATTGGCCAAAGCAATTATCCAGCCTCTGCCCGTTGAGATGCTTAAAGGCTGCTACAGAAATGAGAAGTTGTGGGAAGACAGGGCGTTTGATCGCAGTAACATTTACATTTAATTGCCACAACACACTTTGACTTCGCTTCCAAGTGAATGTTATGAAGTGCACAAATAAAGGATCACTTAAAAGGGCTGATGAAGAAAGGGAAGGTTGGCACCAATTCTCCAGCCACTGACTGCATTTGTTGCAGTGTGGACTCTGGATCTGTCCCACTTGGGTTTCAGTCTCAGGTCAGTAATGTTTCTTCAGGGCCTGAAGACACACAATATTTATYCTTATGCAATGTAGTTTGTTCCCTATGCACTACCCCAACTTCATCTTCCTCTTGCTCATTCTCCTTTTGGAGGTCTTTTTTATAAACCTGGATCTTTCCTCTGGATCCTTTATATCCCAGAACCCCACAGTTAATTTGGCACTAATAGAAAAAGCATCAACAAGCAGCTGGAGGCAAAAGTTTCCTYAGTTCAGTTTCACCAGCAGAGAAAGTGTCCTGTAATTGCACACACAAGCTACCTGAAATCAAGTATTTTAAAGCCCAAAGAAGTTGCCCAATGCTGTTTTGTTGGACACAGCCCTGGGACAACGAGACAGCTTCGGCTTCTGGCCCATGCAGCCACCGCACCTGAGCTGACATGCTCAGCCTCCAGTGCCCCCCAAAAACACAGCAATGGGGTTACTATCCAGGTCTTCCCAAGTCAAGACAGTAGATATGACAATAATGCAGCCTCACCTGGTTTACCTTATTTTCGTTAGGATCTGTTACTCGGTCTATTCCATACTCCAGGACATCTTGCATGCYGGGCTGTCATAAACAAGAAATATCAACACCTTTGTAGCTCAGTTGTTTTAAAGCCAATAGGACACATTAAAGCACAAGGGGAACCACAGACCTAGAAGGGCTGCTGCTGCTCATTCTTTGCTGCCACCTCACACACTATTCCCAACTGAGGCCTTTAACTAAGTCTCCCTCCCTTGCATTTTGAGTGCAATCAAGGAGAAAAGTTGGGTGGATTCAGGATTCCTGTYGCCTCCCGGTCTCCATCTGGGAGTGACCGTGAAAGTGCAGCATGTCCCACTCTGTTTTTACCCACAACTTGCCCCCAAAGCTCCTTTGCGTTACTGCCACTGAGCCAGCTGGTTCCTCAGCTACCAGCTGGTTCCCCAGGGCTTGGCAGCACCAGTTAGATACTGAAACCACGTAGAGCGGCCCTGACTTACAGGCACTCGGTTCACGAGCCAGTAGGCTCTCTCCTGGCAGTCCAGCGCGTACCTGTCCGCCTTCTTCCGCTCCTTCCCTGCCCTGCAAAGCCAAGAAGAGGAGTGAATTTCAGCAGAGGCACCTGTGGACCTTCACCCCTCCATGAAGGTGACAGAGCCCCAGCCTTCACTGCTGCACAGACCCCAGGCCGACTGCAAGGCTTCCTTGCACAGACTGCACGTCCAACCACCCAGAATCTAATTCTAGCCTCCAAATCATGTCCTTCACAAGGCCACACATGACTGCTCTTCCCTCCTCTCTCTTAGGGAAATTATCTTCTTCCTGAGCTCAGCTGGGAGCAGACACATCCTCTTTTGATTAGAGGGACAGCCCTTTGGTACAGTTTCATGCTAAGAGTCCCTTACTTGTGGTCAGTCAGGCTGCCTCATGTTTATTTGCCTCAGATGTTGCTGACCAGTGTCTGAGACCTCCATGCAGAGATACGTTCTATACGTGCCTCATCCCCATCACTCAGTTAAGGGGGACATTTTCATCCAAAAATGATCTCAAAATGGTGCCAGGAATGTTCTCAGGAGCTAAAAATCAACCATCTCAATCTCTTCTATGAAACAGAACGGGCACTAGAAAAGTTTGGGTTGAATCAACTAATTCTAATTTCATCTACTATTTTATACACAGTCTTATCTATCTTTAAAATTGTATTTGGTATCCCTAAGCCTAAGTCTGACCTCAGTTTACAACAACAGCCTCATGCTTAACAAGACAGTTATCTGATGAGCTGTGTTCTGACCCATTGGCTACAATCCTGGGCAAGATATAAACAGTCCTTGAATGGCAGGAGCAAAATATGCCATGCTGGGAAGTAGAAAAGGTGAAAGGAATCCACAAAAAGGGAAAAGACTGTCTCTAAAGGAGTAATTACATCTCATGTCCACTAACTTCCCCRTGAATTTGAAGCATCCAGCCAAGCTTCTTCACTTATAAAAAGTAGGATGAACAAAATGTCCCTCCTAAACTGAGAGGCCACAAGCTGATACAAAAAACAGGTTTATTTTAGAGTCTCGAGGGGCACTTGCGAGCTATTTTAAAGCTGCAATCTATGTTTTAAACTGTACCTTAAGTGCATATCTAGATAGCAAAGCTTCGTCTCCTCACACCCTCCCCAGTGAGGCAAATAACAGAAACTGAGGTGACTCACTTATACTGCTCTTTGGCCTGCATAATAACAAAATCCCATTTGTAGTTTATTTTTTTATTGAGCATGTTGTAATGTTCCTGAAATAAAAATAAAATAGCAGTTAGTACGTGAATGCTGGACAAGGCACTCTCCTCCTAGGGCTTTCCTGACTCTCCACAATTTGACTAGTCAGGCTGGCAGCTAAGCTAGAAATTCCGGTTTCTTCCCAGTATAATTCATACAAACTACAGTATTTCAAAAGTACCACTGCGAGGAGGGCAATTACCCTTTYTGAAATTATCAACAATTACCCTTGTTGAAATTATCCCCGACTTCAGAATCCTCTTCCTGCACCAGTTTCTTTTTCACTTTTACAATTTTGGCCTTTGAGGCCCCTGGAGGAATATTTCAARCAATTGCAATTTGATTTTCTTTGCCATACTCCAGCTACAGGAACAGATGGCCAGAGAAACAGCAAAGTAGAGGCTTGCAATAGAACAAGCACAACATTTCCTTACCTTTTCATATTCTTCTAAAATCCCCTTCCTCTTTATGTTCTTCTTTGCTAGGTAAATTGCTGGGTAAGAAAAGGAAAAAAAAAAAACAGTAAAATACACTTAAACCAAAATATCCACATCCAGAACTCACATAAACACAATCTTTGTCTATTAAATGAGATGAAGAGATAAAAAATATCTTTATATCTTAATAGACAAAGACTGTGTTTACATGGGTCTTAATATCTTAATARCAATTAAGACATTTTCCCAGGCATGAGCTCCAGTCCCACCAGACGCTCATTGAAGATGAACTGGGAGCTTCCATTTTGCCATGGACACTCCCTGATCCGGGACAGGGGTTGGAGCAGGGCACAACGAGCAATGTGGGCCCTTATTCCAGCAGTTGAGCCTCCTCCGGGAGCCGAGCCAGGGCCTCCAGGGCCATAGGATACTGGGCCAAATCTTTAAGATGTTGAGGGTTTTAGTGTTCTTCCTATAAGCTTTCCAAGCACAGGCCTATGTCTTGTTCCAAGTTTTGTTCAAAACGTTCCAATCTAAAAGTGTTTTTCTTCAGAAGATCTACAGCATAATGTAGATAAAAGCCACATAGGACAAGCTTGGCRTAAACAAACCAATCTGAAGTGCACAGCATAGCCTGAAGGAGCAAATCAAGCTGTTTGGCCCAAGTYTCACGACCAGGCCTATAATAAAAGACATTACAATGGCAGCAAAGATCAGTATAGAAAAGCTGTCACGAGATGCTGCAGCAACCACAAATTGTTTAAAGAAAGAACCAGCTCTAAATGCAGGGCTTGATCCAAGCTGCAGGGAGGCAGCCTTGGGCCAAGGTCCAGGAATACACTCAACTACTCAGGGAARGTTAAGCTTGTGTTTAAAGTCTTCCCTACTCAGTAGTGTACTTAGATGTGTTCCAGGCTGATGGGTCCTGATGGAAAAAAATGGAGATTTAAACACTTTTATCTAATTAAGGTCACAACAAGGCAGTCACATCCAGAGTGCTCCCTCCATTCTGCATTATTTAAAAAAGAGCATAAAAGAAAATGCTGGTCACTGCATGGGGACACACAACAGAGACACGAACAGCAGACGTGGTATGGGACTGTGTGCACAGAGACACAGGACTGAACTGCCCCTCCTGAACAAAAATAACTCTCACTTACCATAGTCTGTGTCATCAGCAGGCCAGCTCTGTGCGGGCCAGAAATAGGGAGTCTGCAAAAACACAAGCCCTTGGGTAGCACATAGTAACTTTGAACTCACACTTGGAAGCACCCACAGTGGAAAGGGAGGAATCCTTTTCTCTCTCCCATGCTCAGAAGCTCAACACCCTGCCGGTGGGCAAGCACACRCAGTGGTGCAGCTGGGCCAGTCATTGCAACACAGCTCGTTAGACTGGTGGTGTCAAACCCCCTTCTGCCCTGCAACCAACTAAAATGGTTAAACCCTTCACCACCGCCTGAGCATTTACACGGAGATGCTGCAGCCTAACTTGGCAGCACAGGGGAACCAAACTCCTCACTGGAAGTTCCTGTGAGCATATCTTAATTTCTCAACATAAGGGAAACAGTCCATGCATGAACTTGGCCATAATCCATTACTGTGCTTTCTATSCATTCATTATTCAGACTGCTCACCTAGTACTAGTTAACACTTAGATATTACCCAGAGATCACCTATGACTAGGATTTCATTTGATACTTTTAAGACCAAGAAAGGAAAACACATTTAGAAGAAAACATAGTCTTTAGAGTAGAATAAAAACACTAATTTAGTCAAAGGCAGCATCCCAGTTTGCTTTTAAGTGGTGCCAGAGTGGGAAAAGTGGCCTCAGGCTCTGTGGACCCCTCTTCCATTCTTCTGCATGCCAAAAGATAAGCACAGCTACTTAGTTCAGCCTTGTGACTCCAGCTCCTGGAGAACTGCTCTAGTTGTCTGATTTTCAAACTAGCTTCAGTCAACCTCTTTAGATGAGCTGCAACTCACTTGGAACCTGTACAGGCTGCTGTCTGCTTTGAGGGCGAGGTTCTTTGGCTCCTGCAGAGGATAGATGTATCCATACTTGACAAACAGGTCCCCCAGGTGCAGTGCCTCTGGAAACGGAGGAGAAAGATGCTGYGATTGCACAGAAACACCACAGTGGAGTTCAGAAGTGAGCTCAGAACAGAAGAGCACATCTAAGGGAGTTGTTTGTGGAGAGCTTTAAGTTTTACAAAACCAAAGCCTTCCCTGTTTACATTTCTACCTACCTTCTCCAGTGATCTGCAAACGCTGGAGAATCCACTGCAGTATATCATTACCTGCAAAGCAAGGAAATTATCAGGTACTTAGAAACATGCAATGCATGGGCCAAAGGGGGATTCCTCCACTCCTTATCGCAACACTGCTCTCCAGCCTAGCAAATGCATGGATCCCTCATTCCACATGTGTCCTCAAATGTATGTCCCCACTGTCCATGCTGCCTTTTGGGTGTTTCTCCTGAGTCTGCATCAACTTCTGATCAGGAGAGGGAGCAGGGCAAAGGCAACCAACTCAGGGCGGTTCATAGCAAGCGTTGAGGAGACCCACGTGTGGCCTGAGCATCAYTTAAGCCTTCGTTATTGGCTTAGAAAGGGCTTCAGCAACACACATTCCCAGGGAAGATCCTTGTCCTCGTTTTGCACCATCATATCTGGAAAGAATCACTGCAAAGTATCTCCACATTCACAGAGCACGATGTTACCTTAGCTTTAGATAGGCACCAGTGACTGATCTTCTCCAGTCCTTTAAGGGACACTACTTACAGTGTAGAAGCAGCAGCGAAGTCTTAGATCTACTTAGACTAGGGTAGCACRCTAGCCCAACTTGGATTGGTAACAGGACATATTGAAAGAAAGCAAGATTTCTACATTCACAAACATTTCATTTCTCCAAGTTCACTTGTTGGGACGTAGCCAGTCACGCCCATAGTCAGCATAAACTTCCAATAGTCTTGTAATCTTCATCTAGAACTTACTACTGTGAACCTCCTTCCACTTAAACAAGGTCAGGCAAAAAAAAAAAAAAAACACCATGCACTCAGTCCCACATCAATATCAACAGACCTTTCCTTCAAACGTCCCCTGCAACTGCAAAATGAAGCGATGACCTTTCTTGACACTGGAGTGATGCCTTAGCCTCCTAATGGGGCTCAGAGCTTTTATCCTCCTGCCTGTTTCCTGAAATAGCTGAAATTAAAGGATTATCTCATCACTTATTTCTAGACAGCTCTCTTTGTAAGCCTTTTCCCTAAAAGGTGCACATTAAACATGGATAGTTATTTGCCTTTTCAGTTGTGAGTCATTTTACTCACACAGAATTTACCTACCTGTCTTCCTGAATTTGAGAAGCTCAGTCCTCTTCAGTAGATTAACACCCACCGATTGATTTGCTCTAATGYCTTCACAGTTTCCTCATTAATCAGGAATCGGTCTCATCTGCCACACCTAGATGCTAATTGGTGTATATACAAYTTGGGGAGCACTAAAAATATCATCTTCTAGAGTCTGATAATGACTGACCAGGAAAGAGACCCTAAYGTGCTCATCAGAAGCCGATGAGAACTAACGACCTACACAAGAGGGAAGCCCCAGCAATTGTGGTTGAGGAACCAGAACAAAGTAGAGAGCACACGAAGAGGATAAACACCCACGGGTACCTTCCCTCCACATCATCTATCTACTGACTTTCAGGAACTGGTATTTCAGAGTGCTCAGACATCAAGAGAAGCACTTGTTCCCACTTCATCTAATCTGCCTGGCATGCTGTTTTGAGCAGARGGGAAACTTCTGTGCAGCACTGCCTTAACTGCTCAGCAGGAACTAGAGGGGGCAGATCCTCTGCAGATGCCCCAGCAGCTTCAGTTGGACAACCGCTACCTGGTTTGGGTGGTAACACACAGAACGAGCTCCAGACAACGAGCTTCAGGTGTCATCCAAGCTCTCCTTGCCCCTGCRCTGACTCAGGCTGTGCCCACAGGCAAGTAAATTAACCTTCCTGCCTTTCCTTACATATATTAAAAAGTCCAAACCATGTGCAGGGCCTAAAAGGCTTTGCAAATGCCACGGGGAAGAATTAATCTATCTGGCCAAGTCTTCTCCTTTGTTGCCTGGAGCTCACTGCTTTCAGTGGCAGTTCTTGTTCACAATATCGAAGTGCTGCAGGAAGCYCAGAACAGGACGGGATTTTGGGGCAGTCTGTGTGAATATTTACAAGGCAAGATCCCTCACAGGAGGTTACATGAGGGTTTGGAGAGCAGGGAAGTGCCAAGAGCATTGCCAGGGCCCTGGGAAAGGAGCTACCAGGCACAAGGGCTGTGTGCAACAGGAGCTTCCTCTCACACTAGATATGACCCGGCTGGTTTTTCCTTAGCCCATTTGAAGAAGGCAAAAAAGTGTCATTTAGAGGCAGAGAACCGGGTTGAATGTCTAGCTTATTTCCTGCTGTTTGAGGGGAAAAAATGGTTATTATTGGAAAATGCCAAGGAAAAATTCTATTCTGCCCAGTTTAATTGTTTTTTAATATTTATCTTGATTTGTGATCCAGCACCAGCTGAAGCTTCTGTTCCCCTGTATTGTAGGGCAAAGGAAGGCTAGAGGAGTCAAACTCTGGTGAGACAGCTGTGAGTGTGTGACCAGCAATGCTCACATCTCTTCTGCAAAGAAGACACAAGTGAGGACGTGATCAAGGGCGCAGATGTTTCAAAGGACACACGGCACAGTTATTGGAAACAGGAGCTCCAGGGCATACCCAGAAGCCAAGGGTGGCCACCCATAGCTGTTCTTTGAACAACTTTGTTGGCTGGTCCCTTCCCCAGGACAAGCTCCTACCTGTCACGGCGTGCGGGATGTTTGTGATCATCACCCTCTGAGTGTGCGTCTTGACGCCCGTGTCCGGATTCTGCATTTCCATCATAAGGGTCTCRATCTGCAGAGCACACAGGCAGGGGCTGTGTTAGGACAGGCTGTACGAGAGTAGCGAGAAAGGCAGGAGGGACCCCAGGGCCTCTCATGGGGCTCTGCAGAGGAGCAGGRAAGCTGCTCGCAGGGAAGCGACCGCTCTCCTCTCCAGACCCTTCCCCTTGGAGATGCCACCTTGAGATGCCCAAGAAGTGCAGAYCCCAGGGAAGGGAGAACAACCCATCCCTTGGGAGCCACAGGTACCACCCGGCCCCTGAGCAGCAGACCAAGGCCTGGGTACAGAAGGGACCAGCATTACAAGTGGGGAAGCACACAGGCTTTTCAGCTGGAGAGATTTCTTATTCTTATTTCTTATCAGCTGGATACCACGAGAGCAGCGGTTTTGCAGAATATGCTCTTCCTTCTCTACTCCATTTCTAGATGGTTCAAATTGTTCCAACAGGACCAATTTTGTCTCCTCACATCCATTTCGGGAGAGGAAGCAGCTTTTTAAACTAGGATCAGTAGATACAGTGGGTGCAGCTTGATGGCACTCATAGGGAAGGATATTGTTWTCACAGGCACCATGGTGACCTAGGACCAAAACCTTGCCAGGTCCAACGAGGCTTTCAGCCGGCCCTCGCTGCATGGAGCCCCCAGCCCTGGTCCGGAGGCAGGGACAGGGCAGCCCCTCATTCCCTGCTGGATTCAGCAGCCAGGTCATTACCAGGTGATTGGGAACCCACCAGAGTTTCCCAGCACAGGATGTTCTCTCCTAACGAGCAACGAGCTCCAGACAGTCGTCACTCCCACATCCTGCTGGGCTCCCTTGCATCGTTTAAGAAATGATTGATATTAAAAGAAATGAACGGGGAATGGGGAGCTGCCTACTGCTCTGGCCGCAAACCGTGATCCAAACACAGCTCTTGCTCATCTCCCAGGGGAGATGGTCTGCATCTGGTTTGAAACCGTCTGGTTTGAATTTCACATCACTTGATGTGAAATTAGAACTAGAAGCCGCGTCCTGCCGTGCTCAGGGGTGCAGGGGCACGAGGTGAACAGGGGTGGCAGAAGCACTGGCAGAGCCCAGYCCTAGGCTCATTCCGAGGCACCTCCGAGGTCTCCTTGCAAACCAGCCCCAACCTCTGCACAGCGGCAACCTCACAGACCAGAGCAAAACCATCTCCAACAGCAAAAAGCCACTGGGTTTAAGCGCAAAGCACAACTAAAGGTGCAAACCGCGGGAAAAGGCAGCACTCTGCAAGCTGCACAGCAGCACATGGGAGCCGTGGGCAGGGGCAGAGCCAGCACAGAGCCCTTGCCAGGGGCAGGCCGGTGCTGCCGGCTGCCCGCGCGCTACCCGGCTGTCTCCAGCACAGGAGCAGCAGTGGCCAGGTGCAGAGGCTGCCGTGCAACAACCACACAACAACTCTGTGCAACAACAAACACAACTCGGGGCGAGCAGCTCGACCCCCTCAGCAGGGGCACAGGGCAGGACCTGCTCCTGGGCTGTGCTCCATACAGCACAGACACATCCTCCCCCTCACAGGGGACCTRCTCCTGGTGCCAAAATTAAACATCTTCTCACGCAGCTTCCTCCATCGTAAATATTTATCCCATTCTGCATCCCCTCCTCTTTACTACCTAATTCCGTTTGCAAAGATCAATATTCCCTCCCTATTCCTCAGATAGGTGTGAGGATAAAAAGTTGTATCCCTATCTCAAAAGGATAATTCATTTTCTAGGCCTGCACGTTAACAACCCCTCCTTTCCACGTGCGCCTTTTCCCTCCCTGTGCCACCTTCCCCCACAGCAGCAGATCCCAATGGAACCTACAAAGCAAAGGGGCAGCCACCACAGTCACACAAGTGTCCAGACAGACACGGGCATCTTGTCCAGGAGGTTCCCCTGGAACCTGTTTCCTTTGGAAACACACTTTCCAAAGCAATTTGGAAGGGAACAAATCACAAGCCAGCAGAAGAGCCGGTGCATGGAGCAGCCTGCCAGCTCCAGAGGGACAACAGGATCAGCTGCATCCCAGGAAATCCCTCTGTTCCAGCCGGGGGCGAGGCTGGAGCACAGGCTTAACCAATTAGCAAAGCTTCTCTCCAGGATTTTAGCTCCTCGAGGATCTAATTCCATGAGGTGCTAAGGGGATCTGTGCCAAGCACCRTCAGCTGCCACCACCCGCAGCAGCTGCCACAGGTGCCGGGGACTTCAGGGCACGCTCTGCTCTCGGAAACACAGCCAAACCCAAGCAGACGGCACCAGTGCAACAGCCAAGGCTCCATCCCGGGCTTCCCCACTGCCCGGGAAAAACGGGACAGGGTGGGGAAACACTGAGAGCCCAGGACTGTCTACTGACTCCTCAGGAGGCTCCTTTCCAAGCAGGTCTGGGTCATGCAAAGCCCATAACTGCTCAGATGTCTCCCTGCTTGCAGCACCAGCCCTTTTCTCCGGGACAAGCAGCTGCTTTAACAGCTCTTCCCACCTGAGGATCAGGAGCTTCTCCTCGGCATCCCCACGCGAGCATTCCTGCGGGGCAGGATTTGACCCAGGGTGTTTCTTTTGGGAGGGCTCCCAAATCGACCTACAAAAACAAGGCACCAAAAAACCATCCTCTTCGCTGCCTCCAGCCCAAGAGGTGCCTGTGTCTGCAGCTCCGAGTGCGCACTTTGGGACCGAGAAGCTCCCACATTTCCCCTTCCAAGGCTGTGCTTGCCCCTGGAAACCCACCTAATTCCACTCAATAAGACAAGCCACAGGCAGGAAAAGCAGCTGGGAGAAACACTTGCTTACAACGCTGCAAAAAATATCTCTGCAGACATCCGTTAGGCTAGAACTGGCTACGTTTTTTGAATGAACATTGCAGAAAAAGAAAAACGCCAAAGGCGTTACAACACTACGCATCCCGTTCCATCCCAAACGCGTGGGCGCCTCTTCCCACTCGCTCAGCTGCTCCCGCTCACAAACAAACACGGCAGGAGCGGGAAGAGGGAGCCAAGAGCCGCATCCCTGGGGAACAACGAGCATCACCTGGGCGCTCCAAGGGTCCCGGGCAGCCGGGCAGGACAGGGGCCTAACGCAGCAGGTGATTTTTCTTTTTCTCTTCCAGTTTACGGCCCCATTTTAGGGCCTTTAAGGCACTAAAGAGAGGGCAGAGGAATGGACCCGGCGGCAACACGACAGCCCTCCCAGCACCGAGCTACCGGAGCGGACAACGCTGTTTGCTCCACGCAGGCAGGGCTGCCCCGGCGCGGTTCGGCCCTCACCTTTTTGAGGAAGGCCATCCGCGGGCGGTGGCGCTGCCCCTGGTCCAGCCGCGCCACGGTCATGGTGCCGGGGGAACCCAAGGGGACCGAGCGGGACCGAGCGGAGCGGAGGCGCCGTCCGAGCGCACCTGGCTGCGGGCGCCGCCGCTGCCGCCCCCCATGCCCGCCGCAGGCGGCGCCGGCGCCGCGCGCCGCAGCCAATCAGCGCGCGCTGCCCCGCACTCATTTGCATGAGGGCGCGGGGGCGCGCGGCCAACGCCCCGGGCCGCTAGGGGGAGCGCGGGGCGGGGCTGGGGACGGGGATCGGGACGGGAATTGGAACAGGGATCGGGACAGGGCTGGGTGCATGCAGTTAGGGCTAGGGGCAAGGGGTATGGTCGGTGTAGGGCTCACATCTGGGTGCAGGTGACAGAGCTGGGTGCTAGTCGTCCCGCCTCAGCCAGCGGGTGGGTGGGCGCTCTCTGATGGGTGACACTGGAAACTCAGAGCTCCATCTGCCCAGCCAGTTTCTTCCACAAATCCAGCATCTCCTTGTGATGCCCGAGGGCTCAGCCTGCAGGCCCAGAGTGGGGAGCACAGGGCTGGCTCCTCGGGCACAGCGACAGCTCCTGTGTCCCATCTCCCGCTCAGCACTCGCGGGAATMGGTGCCAGCCACGTGGGCACGTTCTGCTTCACTCACATTGCAGACCCGCAGGTACCTGCACCCGCCCCAAAAGCACTCTGAGCATGGGTGGAAAACGCCTCCCYGCACTGCACGCTCGCATCCTATGGATGCACGTGCATGCCATGCATGCATCCCGCCCAGTCRGCTCTTCCCAAGTTGCATACGGAGAGCCCACGTTTCCCAGACATGCAGAACCCTTTCCAGGGCAAGGCTTCCCAGCCCRGTGTTTTGTGCCCGCTCCGACATTACAATCCGTGGCTCGCACGCTGCAGGAAAGGATGTTGCCTCCGAGCTGCTCTTTTGCCATTCATAGCAATAGCCTGAAGGCACAGGCTGCTTTCCCAGCTGCTTTGCTGCCCTCATGGAAGCATTTTATCTTTATCATTGCTCTTTCGCAGTATCTGAACAAGAGGCCTCTCTCCTGTGCCTGCTCGGAATGATTCCCATGCGAAATCCCCCGCGTGAGTCACAGCAGCCTCTGGATCACGGGCTGTACATGCTTTCCAGAAGGCTTTTCTGGCATTCCCTGCTTTGGGCTGCCAGGTAATTTAATGATTATGATTAACCTCTGTATTTCCATGTGCTAATTGTATCAGTTGTATCTCCTGCTTCAAGGCATCAGCTGATTGCCAAGGCATTGGATTGTCCTGAAGGAAAACAGTGGGAGAGGGAGGGAAATCCAAGTAGAATCAGAAGAAATAAGGAAAAAACAGTAAAGCCAAAGGCATTTTGAGGGTGACAGCTACCAAAAGTGGCTCTACTTCTTTCTGAGATCAATTCTCTTGGACATGCTATCGGTGTAGATATCAGTCAAAAAGAGGTAGCATCRTTTCTTGGTTTGGTAAGCAAACCAGCAAAACTTGCTACAAGCTGCAAATGGTTTCTCTGAACAGCTATTTGCATCACCTTCCTGTGTTGTGGAAGGGCTCAGAAGTACTTGAGGTGCGGTGCAAACCCTGGCCTAAATAAAGCATCCAGCACCACCAACTGCATGTGCCCTGTGGGCTTTCAGGAACAAAAAAAAAAGGTCATTTCGCTCCAAATACYGACTTCAGGAGTTCCACTGAGGGATATCACTGTTTTATTTAGGAACAACCAACTGCGTGGGCACATGAATTCTGAAAGACAAATTTCCTGGCAAGAGAAGCAGGTGACGTAGCTGTGAAGAGCTACAACGCGAGGCGCGAGCTCTCAAACCTTGCTGCGCTCAGGAGCTCCAATGCGCTTCACATACTGCACTTCTGCCACCACGACTAGCTTAAAAAAAACCCTACAACTGCCTTTCCATCCATTATAAAGCTGCCTCGTCTCTTTTTTATAAGAAACACCTGGTGTAAATTTAACTACYTGCCATTTATAAATGATTCAAATCACTAAATGCAGAGAAGACCACACATAAGTTGCTTTCCAGGTGTTGCTCAGGTGAATTACCCCACTAACTAATGAGCTACAGCTGATTGTCCTCATGAAGGTGTTTGGGTCAGGTTATATAAGCTTGGAAAGGCACCCAGGGCTCTAAATTAGGAGGAGTTAGGGGCTAAATTTTGCCCAAGGCCCTGCTGGGACCATATTGATCAGAGGCTGCTTCGGCTGCTGCTTTCCTGGTTGTAAGTACCCCTTGAATGGTCAGGAAAAGGTCCAATGGGACCTTCAACTCTGTCTTTCCATCCTCCTTCTGAAGCCCCCTTGCGCTACCTTCCCTCTTAACGGGCTCCTTCACAGATAAGGGGATGTTTCTCTTTGCTTTCTCTTGTGGAAAGCAGGGTAGGTGGAATCCCCTCTTTTCTTTACAGATCACTTTTCCTACRGTGGTTGCCCTTTGTTCACACTTCACAAGCGGTGTCCGCAACACAAAAGGCRTGCAGTGAGTAACGACCTTTCTAAGGAAGCTGGGGATGGTGGCGAGGGGAAGGAAGGGGCTAACGTAAGCGAGGTGGCGAGGACGGCCCTGCGAGCGTGTTGAGGGCTGTCTGAAGTTCAGCACGGAGTTCCTTTCAGGAAGGTTTCAAAGCAATTTACCAGAAAAGAACCATCTGGCAGGGCACAGCCACTGAAACTGAGGGGTTTCCCTCAGCAGCTGCGTGGGAAGAGCTGGGAGTGGGCAGCAAGCACTTGTTTCCTGTCTCTCCTGGACCTTCCAGAGACAGGAAAACTAAGGAAAAAAGTAAAATGGGGAAAGACCTTGTGCACCCTGTGTTGTAGATGAGGCCTGGCTGCTGGGGAGAGAGGATGCAGCTGGGTTTGCACCTGACCCAGGGCTGAGCTGTTTTGCTTCCCCTGCCAAGCTGGATAACACTGAGCCTGCTCCAATGCCTTCCCCAGGGAACTCCGTCCTCCTCAGCGCAGGTTTTAATGCAGTGGGGAACAGACTTTCCCTCTCTGTAGCATGTGGAGGGCCTTTTCCTTCGGAAAGAGACTGGGAATGGTGCAGCTAGGAGGTTTTGGAGGGTGCAGGAGCACTTGGAAACGGGGAATGGRAGTAGAGAAGAACCAGGCAAAAATGTGAGAGAAGCAGTCCCCATGCCAAGAGGGACAGCGGGAAGCAGATGATGATGATGGTTACGGGCAGCTGGTGTGGGAAGCTGGAGAGCCAGGGCCCAGAGAAGCGGGAGGCTTTAGCAAAGTCACTGGCAGGGCTGGATGAGAGAAAGTGAAGTGAAAAGAGGAGAAAGGGGAAGGAAAAGGACAAAACTGAGACTACYAGGGAGAACTGGAGGAGAGGCTGAAAGGGAGCACAGGTAGCCCTAGGAGAGGCCTGGCTGTCCTGACAGCCGTTCTGGCCTGGGTTAAGGTGGCTTTGCTATTGGGTGATACAAGAGAATGGCCTTTACTCTTCTTTAATTCATGCTCTTTATCATTGTGCTCCAGGATCGCTGCCTGGCCCGGACAGCAAAGACACTTGTCACCCCTTTGCAAGACTGGCTGTCGCTATCTTTTCTGCAGCACAACTGATTTTCTTAATCTGTTTCTATGACTGAATCCAGATTTCTTTGCTGTACTCTGGTAGGAGTTAATCAGTTTCTCACAAAGGAGGCACTAAAATGTTTTAATATTTGATCATCTTTTTTCTTGCAATGAGTGTTCCTTTCTCTATAGGAAGAACACTGAACTTTCTGAAGGAAAGCACAAGTACTGTTAACAGCTTCCTTATGCAGACAAGAAGCACGCAATGAGAAAGCTTGGCAGGCTTTTAATTCACTGAAAACAACTTAGATCCAAGAGGAACTGTGGAAACTTGAGTCTTCTGCATTTCTGAAGATGAGATTCTCAGGGAACTGTGTCAAGCCAGCAAGAACACTTGGTTTTAAAACTTGGACTAGACCTCAAGAATTACTGGCTTTAGTTTCTGTATTAAGACCACTAAGATCTGCTGCTTGGAYGATTGTACAGATTTTACGCAACCACATCCTGCTCTCTTATGATTAATGGTTTTTTTTAATAAAGATCACGTGGAATAACTTAAATCCCCTTTGTGGGAACAATCCCTGTGTAAGGTGTGAACATTTGTACCCATCACAGAGTTTGATGTAGAAGGGTCCTTGTAGTTAACAGGCAAAGTGACATTTTTGCCTGCTAAGCTCAGCTCACAGTTTCCTTGCTCATCTCTTCCTTTGTCATAAGCTTAAAAATTTTAAAGAAAAAGCATAAGGGCATTGAGGGGAAAAATCAGGAAAAGATAAAGTGAAGTAAAAGTAAAGGCAGCAAAGTTAAGATCAAGTGGAGACAAAAGAACTGTTTAATCATTGCACATGCATTGTGTATATGTAACTTCTGTGGTACCTGCTATAAATGCATGTCAGAAGAGCATAACACAGATGTATTTGCAACTGAGCTCCATTGCTCATGGATCTCTGCTTGCGTCTCACTCRCATTGAGTCCGTATATCTAAAAACAGCCACCAGTGTGTCAGTGGGCAGACTGGTTTGACCAATATGTAGCTCCTAAGAGTTTTCTGTACAGATTTGGGCAAATATACTAATGATTGGGGGTAGTGATTGTTTTAATATGATGGCTGGGACCTTTGTGAGCAGCGGCCCATGTAGGCAGGGCAGTGCCATGTGGGTATCTGGCCAGGCATTTGTGGCTCACTCCTGCTTATGAAACATGGAGGGTATAAAACAACCATTTGTTCTCATGTGAAAAAGGGTTTTGAGCCCTGACACTCTCAAAGCATCACTAGGAGAATTTCTCAATGTTTTATAGTGCTTCCCATTTAATGAAAGAAGATGAAAAGCTCTGTTTCTAGCATTGTGGCTGTGTGTGGCCCCCAGGCAGCTCTTCCCTTTGGGTGTCACATCCCCACGTCTCCTCCTCACTGAGCAGCCCGCAGGAAGTACACGCCGGCTTGCTCGGAGGCTTCTAACCAAACGATTCTCCTCTTTTTTCTCTACCGAGAACAAAAACCTGCTGAGTTGGCAGGCTCCATCCTGCACCCTCACCCCGAGGCTCCCCGGCCACGCGCGCCGTCGCCTTCCGGGAAGAGGCGCCGTGTCTGAGGCGGCTTCCCGGCGCGTGCGGGCGCCGCTTTCCCCTCGCGCGACCCCCGCGGCCGCCCGCGCTCGGGGCCCGGCGCCCACGCGGGGCAGCGCCGCCCGCGCCCCCTCACGGGAGGCGCCTCCTTCCCGCCATTTCCTGTGAGGGGCGGGGCGGGGCCCGCCGCGCGGCCACGTGACCGCGCCGGGGGAGCGCGCGCGTGCGGGGGCGGTGCGGAGGGGGGGAGCGCGTCATGTGACGCGGTGGCGTCACATGGCGGGCGCGGCGGCGGCGGCGCGTGCGCATGCGCGCGCAGAGAGCGGGCTGCTGCGCGCCGCGCCGGGCGGCCGCTCCCTCCCTCCCTCCCCTCCCCGCGCTGCCTGGCAGTGCTCGCTAAGATGGCGGACTTCCTGCCGTCGCGCTCCGTGCTCTCGGGCTGCTTCCCGGGCTGCCTGCTCACGAGCGGCGAGGCCGAGCAGCAGCGCAAGTCCAAGGAGATCGACAAGTGCCTCAACCGCGAGAAGACCTACGTGAAGCGCCTCGTCAAGATCCTGCTGCTGGGCGCCGGCGAGAGCGGCAAGTCCACCTTCCTCAAGCAGATGCGCATCATCCACGGGCAGGACTGGGACCGCGCGGCCCGCGAGGAGTTCCGCGCCACCATCTACAGCAACGTGATCAAGGGTGCGTGAGGGAGCYGGGGGAGGGAGGGGAAAAAAAGGGGGGAAATGAGAGGGGGGTCGCCCCCTCCCCTCCCCCCACCTCCCCGCTGACCGTTACGGCCGTTAAGCTCCGTTGACACCGTCGGGGGCCCGCGCACATGGCGCGGCGGCCGCCCCGCTGTCAGCCGGGCCGGGCCGGGCGGTGTCGCAGCCCCGTTAAACCCGGCCTGAGTTTCCGACACGCTCGGGCCGCCCGCCCCCTTCTCCGGGTGCTCCGCGCCCTCATTGCCCCGCACTCCCAGGGAAAACTGCCCTGGGAAGCCCTTCCCAAACCACGCCGGGGAACGCTGCAGGCAACAGGGTGGTAACAGCGACGAGCTGCTTTGTAGACCTGATTCCTTGATAAATAGACCTTATTCCTCAATAAAGTCTGGTAGTTTTTACTTTTGGAAAGCACACATGGCAGAACAACATGTCTTCTAGTTACTTTGGTGCACTCGTTGGTTTTGACAGATGGAAAAATCATGGGAAGCTCATGGATCTTGATGGTCCTGAACAAGCGTGTTGTTACAGAGCCAGCTGTTAGTGCATCTTGGTTCCTTATGCCTCTCCCWTGCCTTAATATTTGCTCATTTTCCCCCACCGCAATTCATAAATCTGGTACTTGATTTTATTCCCCTGCCTCTGCTTTATCAGCACTGACATGATGGTGTTTGTTTTTATCTACCTAGAAACAAACAGGCTTAAAATGTTCAGCTTATGATGGAGAATATTTACTGTAGCTAAAGAAAGAAAATACAAGTGAGGGACTTTAKGCGATAATATTCATTCTGTGGCATTTCTGCAAGAGTGGCTTATGGCTGTTACATGCCTGATCCCGGACTGTGTTTTTTCAATAGCAAATATTCAAGATCTTATGTGAAAATATAGCGCTTTGAGTCAATTTTGCCTGAATTTCATTATTTCTTGCTGCGTAGTTAGTCCTGCTGAGCTCCGACAGCACGCAGAGCAAGTGTGTTGTTCAAGCCTTTACAGACTAGTACCGGCTAGTGAAACAGTAGATGCTGGGAAATCCTAACTGTGCTGTTCTTTCCTGTTGTTAAAGGTGTGAGAGTCCTCGTCGATGCCAGAGAGAAACTTCATATTCCCTGGGGAGACCCGGCCAACCAGAGCAACGGAGATACCATGATGGCTTTCGATACGCGGGCGGTCACGGTGGGGCACGGCACGGTGGAGACCACGGTTTTCCTGCAGTACCTTCCAGCCATCAGAGCGCTGTGGGCAGACAGCGGCATCCAGCAYGCATACGACAGGCGCAGGGAGTTCCAGCTGGTAGGATCTGTATTTTAATGGGTTTAGCTGAAGGTGTGGGATGACTTAGGCTTCTCAATGAAACACTGATTGAGCAGCCTCCTAATGGATGCCAAGTGTGTTCGAATGGCAGAGTGTCACACTATAGTATTGTGAACAGATGAGTTCTACTTTTTTTTTTCTCTCCTTTTTTCCTTTTCTTAAAGCCACGAGTAACAGACCTACTGACACAGTTGTCTTCATTTCATGCATGAGAGAACTGAGACCAAGTTTTTGGCCTTGTTTAAAAAAAAAAAAAAAGAGGCAAGGAACTGGTGGCCAGAATCTGTGTAGTGTTGTTACCATGTGAATGTCGTTACTCTTGATTAAATACTGTATTTGTTTAAAAAGTCTCACATGATTTGCAGTAAGGAATGGCTTAATACTATGGTGATTTTAAGGGAAGATATGCATGGGTTAATTAGAAGAACCACTCCCTTCTTAATTCCAATTTGAGCTATCTTGCGAGCATTCCCTGTGTATACTTCCTGTTTAAATTTAAATGTGTATGTTAATTCTCATGTAATGAGATTCTTGTTATTTTAAAGTTCTCAGCTAGAGATGTAATAAATACACAGGTCAGTAGAGGATTTGGAAAGAGAAAAGGAAACATATCTTGATTCCTGAGCCTGATCTTGGAACTGTCCCTTCACTCCATTTCTACGTTAATGCCTGCTGAAGGAGAGGATTTACTTGCTGTCTAGTCATTTGTAGATTTGCACAGTAAAATGCCAGTGTTAAAGGGCTTTTTAGGGGTGGGGCATTTTGCGAACCTTAAAATAGATTAAATCTGATGTTCTCACAGAACTATTAAACRTAAGTGGCATTATGTTTTAAAGTCTTAAAATAACCTTTGTGTTAGTGCGAATGTGAACAATAGGTGATGGTGTCTCCTGTTGAGCTATTATGAACAATTGTGTAATCATACGTTGACTTAAATAGGTTGTGTAAATACTTGTTGTAAATATGTATTGACCTTATTATGGAGTGTCTTCCAGAGAATGGGCAAGTGCTCGAGCAGCCCATTGACTGCCCAGCCTTGTTCTGAGCTGTGTTTGTAATGTTTGTAATGGGGCCTGTGGCTCCTTGTGTTGTGTGAGGTACAATGCAATTGGATGTTAAGGAGGTTGTATTGAAACAGAGTTYTGCTGTCAAAATGATCATAAAGAAGTAACTGCTCTACTAAATTCAAGATCCTCTTCTGGTACAAATGTGACTCTTCGTGATGTAATTGCTGCGATGGGAAAGTCGGTTTTAAAATCTGTTAAACAACTTTGTCTTCTATTAAGCATGTTTAGTGACTTCAGGCTGAATAGGTCCCTTTTCCTTTGCTGCCTCTGTTGTCTCTGACCAGTAGGTTCTTTCCATGCTGAAGCATGTGCATGGTTTCACTTTGAGTAGGACTTGAAGTCGGCRTGTTCTTCTGAAATCTGCCGTTTTTCTTTCTTTTAACAGTTGCTAGGTTTGTATCATCTTCTCTGTGAAGATACATCTGTATCACATTACRTTTTAGGTTGAACTTGAGAATATTTTTAAAAGAGCTCTTAAWAKKWAWGTWWKGWCMWWACWTWMMTWTTCACRAAAAACTCCTTTATTTATACTTCCATTGCTTTATTTCTTAAATCCTTTCAAAATCTCAGTGTAAGATATTCATGCCAAGTTGTAAACACTTTTTTTTCTTAAAAAAGGGGAAGCAGAGAAGAGAAAAAACTTGAATGATGTCATTGTATTGAGCGCAGTGCGATCAGCGCTAGCCAAGCGTGAAGTCTTGATTGCAGCCCCGGTCTAGGCTTCCAGTTTAAGTTATGACAGAGCTAATTGTGGGCAAAGGAATACTGGAGCCCTCCTGAAGGATACATATTCTTGTTGTATCTGCAGACAGAAGCAGATGCAGCTTTGCAGAAATGTCTTCAGACAACCTAGGTTGTGTAGAAGCTGTTGCATACTATGGAAGGAAGACAYGAATGGTTCAAGGGAGGTGCAGGCATATCCCAAGTCGGTGGGAGAGAGAGCAGGGAGAAGTTGAAAGAAGTTGGCATTTCAGTACTATTGGATGCTGATTCTTGAAGCAAAGGTYGAAGACTGAAAATTGTTAGTGCTGTAAAATGGGGAGGCGGGGGAAATATTCCACTTGTAGTTCAAATGTATGTGGCAAAAACATGTAATGAAAGTAACAGTRGTATGAGTAATAAGGTGAGTAGGAGAGGAGGATGAGTGGAGGAAAAAGCATGGAATATTGGGACTGACTGTGGTATAGAACATGGCTTGACTGTCTGTAAGCAGCTTCTTTTCAGAGTGTCTAGGKTTTTTTTTGTTTGTTTGTTTGAAACATGCTTTCTGGACATTGCACTGAAAAATTCTTCATATTAAGAGGKCTGGGAAAGTACTTACTCTGAGGATAGGACACTTTGGGACAAAGGTACAAGTGAGTAAATAACCCAGCAGTGGTGGTTAGGAATAAAAGTGTTAAAATTCATATGATGATACTGAAGGAAAGGAGCTGAGATGGACTCCAGAGGTGCAAGTGCATTTGTAAGAGATCGTTGAGCTCTTCTTGCCTTTTTTCCTTCTCCTATTTTCCTCTATCATCTTTCACTCAGTGGCAGAAACCGTACTAGGAACCTAAAGAAACAGTGCAGTCTTTTTATAGCAATGTTATGGGGAAACCCAAGACTCAGTTGTGTTTTAATGGAATTAGAAATCATTTCCATGCCTTGCTCACTAGAATGGTGTTCCTCTTTTTGTTAATTTAACTCGTCATGGACATTGTCAGTATCTTCTGTCTCTCTTAGTGTGTGTGTGTGTGTGTGTGTGTGTGTGTGTGTTCCTTGTTATTGGGGTGGTGGGTTTTTTTTTTGTTTTGTTTTTAAAGGGGGTGTTGGGGTTTCTGGATTGTAATCCAATAAGTTTTAGAAAAGTTAATTAGCTTACACCTCAAAGTTTTGAAACTAGAAAAGGCTAATTACAGTTTAATGTGGKGTGTAAATAAGGTTTAATGCAGCACTTCAATAGTTCTTTGATTGTTAATGTTATAACTCCTCAAACTTTATAATAAATCAAAGTTTTCCAAGGGACAATTTCCTTTACGCTGTTAAGTTTACAGTTTTTTTTTCCTTCATTGCTTAGTCAGTTCCTGTAAATTGCACTTAAGAATCTAACTATCCTTAAGCTGTATCTATCCTTCATCCTTTGAGCTTTTCTGTGGCCCCTGCTCAGGTTGCTAGCAAGTGTTAGCTATGGAATTCATCTACCTCATCCTTAAACTTTCCTTCATCTAATTAACAATTCAAATTTCCCACTGCAAATTGTTTTCCTCTAAGAATCTTCTATAGTGACTTGAATAAAGATAATGGTTTTGTTTATCMTATACCATACACATCAGTGGCTTATTTCATCACAACAGCAAACCAGTATTCCAGTGAATTGGAAGGTTGAAATTTGTTCCGAGATGCTGGGGGCTGAAGAAGTTTCTAGTGCGGCTACTGCATATCTAGTACTGCGGAGGAGATGCTTCTGGGTAGCAATACACGGGGTGCTGCCTCTCACATCAGCGTGCCAGCTCTGAACCTGCTTGTCTTGAGTTTGCTGCCAGAATGATTGACAAAGAAGCACTTTGGAAATCAGGTCTTAAGAGTCTTTGGCATTTTCAATACTCAGCTGGGATGAGCTCATGTTGCAGCATGAACTTCAGATATATTAAAGGATTATTTTTGGTAAAGATAACTTTAGAGTGGTTTTAGATGTCTGCTGCCAGCACTCTTCAAATAGACATTTTTACCCTTCTTGTGAATTGCATTAGCTGCCTTTTTTGTGCCATGAGTCTTCAGTGTATGGGGGCAGTGATGACACTGTCATCGATCCTTGTGTTCTGGCAGCTTTTGCCTAGAACTGCTGGTAAAGGGAGGCATGAAATACAGCAAGGACGACTGGATACGCAGTTACCTCGGGATCCTGTTTACTTTTGTGGCATGTCTGCAAGTGCTAGATCAGATTATAGAAGACAGGAAAAGGCGTGTTCAGCTTTGAGTTCTCCTGGTAGTTCTGCTGCAGTTTCTCTGTAGCATTTTCTGTTGCAGAGTAGCATTTTTGGAGAATTTTATTCAGTGTGCTGTAAGATTTTTATGTTGTCTTGTATTCTTTTGGAGCTTTCCTGGGTTTTGTCTCTAAATCTTGATTTGGCAATTATGTGCACGAGAACATTAATTTACTACTGGAAAGGACATGAGATCCCATTGCCCGATGTGTTTCTGTAAATCCATCTGTTTGTTGTCTGGGCATGTATTTGTTTAATTCAGCATTACTGTGTTTTAGTACAGTGCTGGGATTACACTAATCGTTGCTTAAATTTCTGTGTAAAATAACTTCTACTGCTTTATGCACAAATACAAATTGTTTTCCCCACTTTCTCCAATCAATAGGTCTACCAAACTTCAAATGACAGGATGGCATGTTATAGCGAGTCTGGCTCATAAAAACCCTTGGAAAGGTTAGAGTTACCCATTGCCATCTGTTGATTTTGCTTTAAGTGAAAGTGATGTGTCAACGACTGTTGCTGTAACTGGTAGGAGGAGTATTTTACAAAATTCTGTTTAAAAATGTCCAGATCTTCAGAGAAGACTCAGAATTCTTGCAAATTGGCTGCTTTTCCTGTCCCACAGGCAAGATTATCTTRACTTTAAATTCATATTTGTATTCAAAGGCCTCCATATAGGCATTAACACTAGGGTTAAATATGGAGTTGCAAGTTCACTTTTTCTTGGTTTGTGGCCAGAAAACATTTCATTGCACATACTAGGGCTTTGGTAATGGTGATTTACCGCTATCTACTTCACAGAATCACAGAATGGTTGAGGCTGGAAGGGACTTTTAGAGATCATCTACTCAAACCTGCCTGCTCCAGCAGGGACAYCCAGAGCATGTGGCACAGGGTGGCATCCAGGCGGATTTTTGAAGACCTCCAGAGAAGGAGACTCCACAACCTCCCTAGGCAGCCTATTCCGGGATCTGATCTAGATTATTCTAGATTATTATTATTATTACAATCCAGGATACTTGATCTAGATTATTTTCAAATGAATCTTATACAAAGTTTTGGTACTAATTTATCACTGAGTTTCARTTTACTAATGTAACACTAATTTAACACTAAGTGCTGATTTTTCTAATTTTCCAAATTGGGGATTGATTTTTTTTTATGTCAGTCTCCATGAGCTATTGCACCTTTTAGGAGTCTGCTCCCTGGCATTGCCTTCTTCCCCTTTCTGACATTACTCTCTTAAGGTCAAAGAGCACCATCTTTTCTGCCTTTTTTAACAACTGCYCTGACCGAGTATCTTATGTTGCTGCTACTGGCTTTAACTACAGATGTGGCTGTGAATTGAGAGGTCTTTAAATGGGAGCTGTCTTGATCTGGGTGTGTTATCCCCATACACACATGGAAGAGAGCAGCATGTTGGGCTGTCTTCTGAGCAAGAACACCAGCAACTTTCTGAAGTGTTGTGAGCTATGTTTAGCCTGCACAATCATATCTTGTCTATGTACAACCTCTGAGGATGGAATTCTGAATTCAAGCTTGATCCAAATATCTGTTTATGGAGAACCACTGCTTTAAAAAYACTGACTTTCACAATGCAGTGTGGGAGCAGGGCACCGAGTTCTTACCCATGCTCCATCTTGAAGCTATGGAGTTGATCAGCATGTGACTTAGTTTTCCTAAACACTGTAGAAGACTAACAAGTGATGTCATCTTGTAAAAATCTGGTTTCTGTACCTGTGTGAACCTTGATAAAATGAACAATAAAGTTAAAGTGTAAGTGCCCTTTAGAAGATGCGAGTCCTAAAGAGCTCGCTCAGAGGAAGAAACTTTCTCAGCCTTTCACGTGTCTTGAACTGCTGTAGTTGGTGGTGAACCTGTTCTCGTGATCTCTATTTTTTTAAGCTGGTGTGAATGTGTTAGAGGAGCTTTCCCTGCCTTCTGCTGCTTGCAGGGTAACATGAGAGCTTGGTACATAAAGGACATAATGGTATTCAAGGCAATTTCCGTATTGGCTGCTAAGCTGCAAGATACTACATGTTAATACCTGTAGCGCTGTCTCCTGCAGTGTTTCACACAGCTTAAATGTAGCAGTGGCTGAGACTTGTTCCGTGTCTGTCTCCAAATCACTTACTAAATATAAGCCCAATCTACACTACAAAGTTCTAGTATTCATAGCTGTCAGCAAATCTCCATGCTGGTAAAACTTGTGGTATGAATGCAGCTGTGATGTTCCATCTATAGGGGTGAAATTAATTATGCACCTCAGGCAAAGAAAATGGAACAATCTCTTTCATATGCAAATAATGGCCTCCTTTAGGATCGGGGTGCAATGCCAGCGGCAGTGTTGATTGCTGCTGCTCTTCCYTAATTTAAACCTACTGCAATAAAATTTCAGCCTTAGAGGCTGGTTGAATCTATTCTCGCTGAGCTGTTAAAGCTCCACTGGAGTGGAATTTGGTGTTTTGGCAGTCTTATTGACCTGAACTTCAGTTTTGTTGAATGCTATTTCTAACGTTCTATGCTCGTGCTGCACTTTTTGTAAAGAAACAGCAAAGTGATAGGGAGCTTAGCTTGCAGTAGCTGAGGAAGTTGCTTAAGAAAATGTGAGAAAACATAACTACAGCTGTCTGTACTAAACAAGAAGAGCAATAGAATGGCTGTTGTAGTGTTTTTTATATAGCAAGAAGTCAGTTGCGCTTCGTCCTAATCCTTCACAGTAGCGTTGTGTCTACCAGCACCCCTTTTTATTCTCCAGGATAAATTTAAATAGTGACTAAAAAAAAAAATGTTTAGAATCATGTATGTATATATAAAGGTTATGTTGGCTACTGCAATGAGGTCCTGAATAATTCCCAGCAGCTTCTTCACTTGTATTCTGCATTAGTGATAAATATTAGGACATTTAAATGTAGAAAACWCCGGAGTTCTTTGTCATTATACCTTAGACTATGAGGCTAAAATTTCTGTAAGCAGCAGTGTGCCCTTTTCCACAGCACTTAATGTACCTTGAATCACACTTCTGTCATGATCATTCATGTCTTAAATGTTTTTCCAGTATCTATAATGGTATCCTTATTTAAAATAAGTGGATGGTCATGCGCATCTGTAGTGACTTAAGCAAAGAACTGAGGAGACCTCCACCCCTCCTGTTACCTTTTTTAAGTGGAAGATACAGGAAAGTTCAATTGCACAGTCACATAGGAGTTTCTCTGTCTTTATCCTTTGATTCGTGGCACCAGTTAAATCATTTTAAACAAACTGCCTGGAATTTCAGCAGAGCATCTAGAAACGCCTCTCGCTGGACACATGACATGTTGATCATCTGCTAGTGACCAAATAGAAGAGGATGCAGAAATTCCAGGTGGGGAAAAGCTGTGCACTGACATCTGCTGTAATGCAAAGTATCCCACAGAGGTTTGCAGGATGRTCTATTAGAAATTTAACAAGTAGATTATATTTGGACCATATAAGAGTTTTCAGCTGCAAGCAGATATAGTTACCTCTGCAGCTTAATTACTAGTAAATTCTACAAGTAGTATGAAATGTTTGTCCTCTTGGATATTGATCCCGTTCAAAGAGTGTTCTGGACTCATTACTGTTTAATGCCTTAGACACAATTTCTACTTTTTTTAAAGAAATGATCATCTAATGATGCATGTATGTCTTCCGCACGGCTCAGTGATTTTATCTTTGAATCTTATAAGGTAGTTTGTAACAAGAGCTGATATTTTCATATGTCCCAAATATTTAATTTTGCTGGTTTAGCATTGTTTGCAAAGAGAAGCATCAGAATTTAACTGAAATGGATTCTGCTAATTGAGCCAGTGACTTGGATGAAGGAGCTATAAAGCTTTTGGTCATTCGGATGTCTCATGAGCCTGAAATGAGAACGAAGTGCATGTTATAAGGCTGAATCCTAGGGATACTTTGCTGTGTGCACGTTGGTATCTAGTTATAGACTTCCACTTTTGAAAGGCTGTGGTTTAGTTTACAGAATGTATAATAATAGGCTTTTCAAGCATCTTAAAGTTCGACTTGACAAATTGTAGTRCTGATATGTTTTTACATGCCAAATATTTGTCATGTTTCTAGGAGCCCTTGCCAGTCTTGTATGACTTGGAAGCAAGTAAAGCTCCGAATGATGGATGGCAGATTTGCAGACTCACTGCTGCTTCAGTGTTAGATTAAATGCCGTTTAAGTTGCAAACATATGAAGTCATGGAGCCAGTGGGTCAGTGCACTGAAAGAAGAACAAATGTTTACAGTCTGGTTCCAGTCTGTTTTGTGTGCAAAACATCTGAAGTTTATATAGATGCTTCCCAGAGTGTAAATAGTAACTGGGAGGTAGCTGTTTCAGCTAGGTCAGTGCATGTTTTCCTATAACTTCTACTAGGTCTTCATGTGGCACATGACCAGAAATCAATGAAACTCAAAAAAATTATTTACAAAGTACCAGTATCTTTCCTAAAGGGAACTTATCTGGAAGGTACATCCTTGTGAGGGAGAGAAGGGAGGAAAAATAAACCTTCAAAGAAAAAAGTACAACTGATTTTCTCAACAACATATCCTAACTAGCTTTCATGGATTGATTTCTATTCAGGTTCAAGCAAACAGAAGCTTCTTCACTAGATGTCCTGGCTCTGCAGAGTATGTCCCTTATTGTATTTCTCAATCTGTCTTGGATCTCTGGAGGAGGCTGCAATAGACTTAAGTGTCTGCTTCATATTTTGGAAGAGTGATTTTAAGATTTATGTTACCTCAGTATAAGTGCTCTATGTTTCTTGGGTTTTTAATTTGGCTGGGAGATCATTTCAGGAGCAAGAGATTCTTGGCTTTTGCWTTTGGATTATACAGACAGAATATCGCTTTGTACAAACGTGAACTACCTGGAGCTGCTTAAAATTCTCATTCATTAATGGAGTATGTTGCCTTCTAATTTCAAGTAGTCTTTCAGATCTGTTTGAAAGTAGGATAACTTGAGTATCTTGCAGGGAAGAAGCTGTAGTTTTATGCAGTTTAATGGCAAGCCATCCTTGACCTTATCTAAAAGCTGGTCTGACTTTTCATGTCTTTGAGCAAGTCTTTTTGAGAGCTTGGCAATGAAGGAGTAAGTCAGCTAAAGAAAAACAAAACTGGATTTTTTGCTTCTTAGGAAAGTAGTTCTGAACTGGAACAATTTGCTCTGTAGCCTATTAATATGTGGCTTAAGTTCTGCTTAGTACTGGATCATGTCCTTTTTGGGCTACTTGGGATAGCACGTCAAATCTGAAGCCATGGAAACAGAAATGGAAATGGAGCAAATTTGTGTGTAAAGCATTTTGAAGGCTAATGCAAAACTGAATTCAGTTCAAGGAGAAAAATCTGATGCCAGAGCTTTATTAGCTGCATTTACCATTAAAATCACTTACACCTGGTTGCCTGATTTCCTCCCTTTCCATTTATAACATTTCGTCTCTGGCAGCTGTGGCAGATGCTCTGGGGATCCAGCAGCCTCTGGATGCTGCGAGGTGGTCGAGGAGCTGTGGCTGTGCACCTACACTCCTTCCACAATTGGAGAATGATGGATTAATTGGATTACACAGTCAATGGGGGATAATAGATTAAAGGGATATTATTTGGTTAAAAACCCTTCTTAAACTCCTTCACCTTCTGCTGTTAACACCCTCTCATAGATAAAAATGTCAGGCAYGACCTTTCCTGGTTCTTTTGTGGCTTCATGATATTTAGAGCCCTCCACCAAATGGGATCCAGCTGTTCTGAATCCAAATTCTCCTCTGCTATGAAAAGGTTTTGTAAAAGATTGCTTTCTTGGGTCAGGACTTCAACCCATTTTTTAGGATAGATGCTCAGCTTGTCTGAATGCAAGAAGGGTTTCTTTTTTACGCTGTGTGACACGGCTCTGAGCTCTGCAGAAAGCCAAAGACGAGCCGAGCTGCGCACAGGAAGCTCTGAAAAGAGGAAATAGGAGAGGACTCTGAGCAGAGGTGGGATGAGCCGTGACGCAGTTGTGCCATGTACCCGGCGAGAATAAGGTTGTTTTGTACTCCTGGCTAAACAAACGTGGTCTGTAACTGAAACTGTCCAGTCTTACTGAAAATCAAAAGACTAAATGATCTTGGTGTAGGGTATGTGCATTTTAGCCCTTGTCAGACTGTGGTTTCTTTAATATTACCATTGATAGCACTACTGTTTTAAAGTAATTTGCCTTTCTCCTTAATAATGGGAGAGGAAAGGATTTGTTTTAGTTGAAACAGTTCACAGATCTGGTTGTACCACATGGCAGCAATAGGGTTCATGTTGGCATGAGTGAGGACAGCTGTGTTTTGGTGGGAGTGCCAATTTATGCTGGTTTTAACATAACTTTGGTCATAATTAACACTTAGAGAAAGGAAACATTTCTTTCAGGGAAGTATTTTGTGTTAGCACAATTGCGAATATTTTCCCTTGCACTTTGGTAAGTAAATGGTACTGCTGCTTACGTTGACACTCTTCCCTAAATGCTGTAGCATCCTTTTTTAAAAGGAGTTATTGTAATTTTTACTGCAGACTCCTGAAACATTGCTAAGAAAGTCACTGCTGTAACTAAGAACAGTATTAAGTGGTTTCCCAGTTGCCTCTCTTCTGCTCTAACATTTTTCCCCTCCAGATACAGGCCTCAGTAGATACCAAGCAGATGGCTGATGTCTTATTTTATAAGAAGAAAAATATTTGGATATTTTTTATTTTTAAACCCATTTTTTTGTRACAAATTATTTAAAATGTCTTATATATGATCCCTTTAAAAGAGCTAAAACTAATTTGGCTATGTTAAAGTTTTCAACAGATCATATTATGATTGCTGACAGTGCTTTCATGGAAACCAAATCAATTGGTGCCACTTCCTGGGTTGAAAAGATACGTTCATCTGTTGTGTAATTCATCTGGCCTTTTTTCTCCAAAGTATTTTTGTGGTTATTTTGCTTTAGGCACTAAATAGCTGCATTTTAGATTGTAATCTTCCTGTTTAAAGAAAAAAAGAAAAAAAAAAAGAATCTGTTGGGCTTCAGAAGACCACATAGGCACAGCTGTACTGCACTGCTGCCTTGTAGGTAAATGACCAGTTTTGTTTTTGTAATATGTGCCTTACCTAAAACTTTAAGATGTCTTATTGTGCAGGCATGAGCTAGACAAGTAAATTAAATGCAGTATCGCTGGGGTAGCTGTTGTTGTAGCATCTAAGCAATTTGATAAGAACATGAATTAGAGGGATTTTTTCGTAGCTGGTAAATGAATCGTATGTTCCTGACCAAGTAGCTTGGCCTGGCTTTCTTCAGTTGGGATCCCAAGACTGCAGGAGTGGCACAAGCTGTTTTGAATCAAACCTTTCTGAAAATGGGATCCTTGACAGTTATGAATAAAGCTATTTAACAGTCAACTTCCTGTGGTTTACATGCATTTCTGAATCGGGAGGAGGCTGAAGGGCTGCAGCTGAGATGCATGTTCCAATTAAATGAAAAAGTGCATCTTCTGCATGCAAAGTGATGGCTTAAAGTTGAAGATAACACGGTATTCTAACACTGTAAGGTCTCTGAAGGTAGTGTGCAAGTCATTCATTTGACTGCATTGCTTTATATTCAAGAAAACAGCTTTATTTTAGTGCTTACTGCTTCAAGTTTCTGCAGGTCAATGTGCATACCAGAAATACATTTAAACCTAGGTTTTACTTTACCATTGATATTAGCATCTTTGGGCACCTGCTTTAATTTCGATATAAGGGAATGGGAAGTGGACGAGCTCCACGGTCTGTGTGGTGTAGCAAGCAAATTGTTATTAACCTTAAACCACACTTCAGAGGTTGGAAGTTCAGAGCTGCTCGACTGTAAAAATAATTTTAAAGTTCACCTGCATTAACTATTAAAAAAAAAATAGGCACACACATCAAAAGCATTCACCTGTAACTGGGTTAAACCCTCCATATCACCTGCCTAGAAGCATGCTGTGTTATATAATATGTGATCTTTTATGAATATGTTAGCTCTGTGCAAAGGAGTTGTGCTGTATCGGTAGCCTTATCTCTTTTTATATTTAGCTTGGATGAGTTTTGGGTGCCTGCCTGAGAATAGCTGATACTTGCAGTTGTTTTTGAAATTTACTTACTTAGTAGACGGTATTTATATTTTTCACTGCTCCTGAATTTGATAGAAACCGTGTAACTTTTTTAATATATAAAAAATACAATTGTAGCTCTGGACTGTGACTTGTTCAAGGACCTCTTGGTAGAAGAGATTTTTCTAAGTTCATTAAAGTTCAACTTAAATGAACTTTAATTCATTAAATGAATTAATTCATTCATTAATGAATTCATTAAGCAGGGAGGGGAACTCCGCTTCGATTTTCTAGTCATCTCGGGTAAACCAGATAACTTGCAGTTAGTCAAAAGGGAAATTTTACAACCTACAGGCAGCAGCCTGAATGTGGTTGAACAGTCTTCAGTTTATAGGATGTGAGATCTAGTACTATATTTAATGTAATGAAAAGCAGGCTAGTTGAGAAACAATTCTGTTCTTTTTTTGGTTAGGTTTTAGTTGTGCAGGGCTGCGCATGGATCATTCTCTTGCTAAGCTTTAGCAACTGCTGGAATTAAGGTGTTCCTTGGTAGTATGGGGTTTTCTCTCTGTTGATATTATATGATACTGAGGATGTTTTTTCCAAAGACTTACACATTTCAAAAAGGATCTGAAGTCTTGCTTGATTGTTTTGTAATGGTGCCTTTTTGAAGCTTATTTAAAATGGGTCAAACCTGCTTTTTTGCAGTAGCGTGTTCTGATAAGGATCTGTTGGGCATGGTAGGTTCCAATTCAAGAGCATGTCTGTAGTTAGCAGCACTTAGCCCCCTTGCCCTGAGAAGTCCAAAACAGATGGAAAATGACCTCTGTCGAGGCGTTGGTTTGTAGCTGTGTAATGTAAGGAGATGCCTCTAATATGAAGTAAAAAGAGATCATGCGTTTGAAGCCCTTGTAAACTCCCAGTGAATGAAAAATTTAGAAGTCAGCATTTGAATAACTATTTTTAAAGATAATGTTAGATTGAGTCATGTTGACACACACTTCCTTGGTGTGTCATAGCAGTTGTCTGAAGGGATTTTGGTAAGGGAATCACCCGGTGAATAAATCGGATTTGTGGAGGAGGAGAAGGGCTACGTCACCACTGTGAGCAGCAGCCCTGATACCTCACCCCGCTGCGCTTTCAAAGCACCCACCGTGATACTCATCTGCCACGAAACTCTATCTACGGCTGCCTGAAACCTTGAGCAGTCTTTTCCATCTGCTTTTCGGCTGCTAGGGCCTTGTGTGGGTCTAGAGCGATGCTGCTGGGATGCGTTTTGCAGAAAACCCCCTCTTTGGGAAGCCTTCCTGTGACCTTTGCAGGCTGTGGGTTTCTTGTGGGTTAGAGCAGCTCCGTCCCTTGCAGGTGCAGAAGCTCCTGGCATAGAAGGGAGAGGCACCAACTTGTGCCTTGCAGCACTGCAAGGTCAGTGTGATTTACAGGGTGGACATTATTGTGAGGAGTATAAAAAGAGCTAAGATCAAAATACRTATATACATAGATGCATATCTATAGGCTCTGAGGTACGAGTGTTTTACAGTAAATGCCTGCAGCTAACGAGTCTGAAACCTGGCTGACTTGTGCACAGTAGTGTGGGTTTTCTCAGCTCCTACTAGAATCTGAAAAAGAAATCAAGCCTGACCTTAAATATTACTTTGTCGTTAGCATTCAGCTAAAGGCAGTGGTTTTAGGATCAGAATTCAGGCCTCCTGAATTTCTGCTGTTTGGGAAGCATGAAGCARAAGTGCTCCTGATAGATTTATACGCACAACCTTGTGCATAAACCTATTTCTCTATATAATGGGAATGTTGTCTCCCCTGAACTTCCCGTACAGGAGTGAGATTCGAATGGATTTCTAAAATAGTGAAAAAATGCAGTCATAAAATCYGTAATGAAAAGTCACTGCTTTGCTCCAAGGCAGCTTTAAAATGGTTAGTTGTCCTGCTGCAGCCTGTCACCGGAGAGCAGGCAGCATTAAGACGAGCAGAAGGTAGGTGGTGGTGGTAGATCTGTGTTGGACTCTGTCCCTGCAGGTGTGTCGAGCACAAGGCAAGTTTCAACAAAAGTCTGGCCTTGCCTAATTAAAGGTTGCTGTTCTAATTGCCTGCTCAGGGACTTTGTCTCCTTTCGTTGTGTGACCCTCTTTAGTGCCTGCAAAGATGCCTAKGTTATATACCTGCCAGAGCCCCTTTGGGGCTGTGGCTTTACGTTGTTGTCCTATGGCTGCTTGGGTGACATGGGTTAATACTGAGGTTTCAGAGTCCTCCCAGATAACTCTGCAAGCTCAGACTGCAGAGGAGAGAGTCCTTGTCAGGAGCCTCTTGCTGTCCTGCCTCGCTGCTCCAGCAGTTGTCCCTATTTTGGATACTTAAGGATTCCCCATCAAGACARTTTTGCCAGAATTTCTATTCTCCCATCTGCCGAGTAGGAATACAGGTTTCCTTTGTGTGTTTACTATTCAGAAAGTCGGATCCTGCTTGATAATTCAGAGCTTTTGAAGGGAAGCTCCTGCCTTCTGTCCTGGCGCTGAGACTTCCCCACTTGCAATAAACGCAGTCAGAGACACTGGCTCAGGAGCCCCTCCGAGCACCATTTCCCATGGCATGTGKCTTGGAGCAGAGCCAGGCAGCAGCGCACAGGTGTCACTGCTCCGGGGAGGCCCTGTGGGTGCTGCCTGTGGGTGCTGCCCATGGGCACGTGGCGGGACCCGCCTCCAACCTGCCCTGCCCTGGCTCTGCAGCTAGGACTGGGGTGGCTCTGCGGCCTCTTGCGTTTGGCCTTGGGCCGGGAAGCTCTCAGAAAGATGGTGCCAAAATCCTAAATTACTGTAAATGGGGTTAAATTATTGTTACTGGGTTCAGCGGTGCCAGTGGGCAAATCCCTCCTTCCCCTTATTCCCAGTGCACTAGTAGGGTTCTGCAGAGTCGTCCAGYTCAGGCTCACGTTAGTTTTGTGTTATCAGGGTTAAGAGCTGCATTTACTGTTTGTGGGGTGGTGTCTTGAATTTGGCAGGTGGAACATATAGTAGGTGAGATATGGAACATTGCAGCTTATAGCCCCATATAGGGRATTAAAGTGTAGCCTGTCTTGAACTTTAGCTTCATCTGTTGCAGTTTTCTGCTAAACACTTGCTGCGCTCAGGTRCAGTGCCTGGGATCATATGGCAATGCTCTTATATGTGGGCTCATCTCCAGTGATTAATTTCTGTATCTAAATGTTTGTACAACCAGACTCAATTCTTCCAATTCTGGAGGGTTTTAATGCAGCTTTTCATAATGAAGGCGTCCGATTCAGTGGGTGTTTCATGGGCGGTCAGTGTAAATAGCACCACAGAATTTACTGAGCATTCTAAACCTGAGAAAAAAAATAAATATTATGAACATGACAGCTTGTGCCTTTAAAGTTTGAATATTAACCAATCTAAAAATAAGAATTTAGTTATGCTCTCGATATTGATGGCTTAAAAAAAAGGTAATTAAAGCTAGCAACAGTTATATAGTTTACATTCTGAAGGCCCGTTAATTTAGGTAAATCTCTTGAGCTCAACTGTGCTGCTTATTTAAACGCTGTTTGCTTTGTTTTTTAGGGGGAATCTGTAAAATACTTCTTGGACAACTTGGATAAACTTGGAGAGCAAGTAAGTGTTTTGTTTGTTTGTTTTAGCTATGAATTTGAGATAGTCTTTGTSACTATTGGGTTTTAAGCAGATGAACTGTGCTCTTCTCCTGGCTTTATCCTCAGTAACTTTGCTTCTCTATCTCAGTGGTTCGTYGCTGCCGTGACACAAACACAAGGCAAAGCAAAGGCCAAGAGGCTGTCTGCAAATACAACTTCTGTGGAAATTAAACAAAAAGCAAGTTACAAATGGTTATGCAGCCAAAAGATTGTAAAAATAACATTACCTCCATGCTTATTTACCAAATTTAAAAATCATACGTATTTTTCACAAGAACCTGTTACAGGTACAAACTTCTGCAGCTTCTCTGACCTGTTCTTTCCTTAATGCTGACCTATTCTTTCCTTAATGCATGAGACCAGATAGTTATTAGTTTGCTCAAAAAATACGTGTGAATTAGAGATCTGCTCTGTTGGAAGGCCGAGTTCTGTGTTAGAGCATTTCTGGTTTGAAGTTCCAGGTTGTGAGTTAGAGCATTTCTGCTTTAGAGTCAGACCAGAGGCYGCTGAGATGCGGAGGTTTCCTAAGATTTGCTGTCATAGAAAACATTAAGTACTTGGGGGGAGCAGGGGACGTGCTGGGTAAGTTTTGTTACTGAAAGATTTGATAAGTTCTTCTGCTTTATTCTTATCTATTTGTAAGAGTTGCTTAATATGCTAATATAAGTATTTTACTGTTCTTATCTGATCTGTGATGCGAGTGCGCTGGCTGCAGCTGGGTTGCTTGTAAGCAGATGGACCTCTGCTTCACGTGCCTTGCCGAGAGGGAGCTGAAGGCAGCAGCATTTGGGGAGGAGGAGTGGCTGGTCAGATTAGTCAGCTCAGCAGAGTAAGAGCAGCCCCCTGGCACAGGAGAATCTGCTTCCTTCCTTGTAGGAGTTTGTTGCTTCTGCTGGCAGTGGGTAAGGAGTTGAAGAGAGTGGGTTTGGGAGGAAAGGTGCAGAGTGACAGCAAGCAAGAGTCAACAAGACTTGGGAAATGACAGCAAGTGCTGGCCCTAGGAAACAGCCTAATGCAGAAGGCTTCACTTACAGAAAATCGTATTAACAATAAAAATGGAAAAAGGACCTAATTCAGAATGACTATGGAAGGAAGCTGGTGGTTTCCGAGCAGTTTGTGCAAAAGGGAGATGAGAATTAAATTATCCTTCAAGAAATCTCCCAGTATTTTAATGCACTTTTCAGGAATGTGTTTAGCCTGCTGTAGCTGAGTGGTGGCTCCGCACCAAGCGCTCGCTTGCAGTGCACTCGCTGCAGGCTGCTGCATCAGGGTAGCCCTCCTCTGGCATAAAATGTGTGTGGGGAAAGCATCTAAATGAGAAATAATACTTGGGAGTGAGTTTGTCAGGAATTCTGGGTTAGGAGTTCGGTCTTTGCTGTATAAATGGTCAGGGTCAACTGCTAAGTGATCTGCTGTGTGCTAATTTCAGTGCAGAAAGTGACTGTGGCTTTACCTCTTGTTTCAGACTGTCCTAAGGTGCATGTTGTTGGTTGATTTTCCCTGAGAACTTCTTTGAGATGAACCTTCTGAACAGAAGAGAAAAAATAGGCAGTCCTGTTTGAAAGAGGGGATAAAGATTTAACCTGTTCCATCCTTTCTCCTAAATGTTAACATTCGAATTTATCCAAAATCCCTTCTCACCTATTTAGTGCCCCTTGATGAGGACATTTCTTCTAATTTTGATTGTCCTCCTCTTCTAACAGTTTTGGTGGTTAAAAAAAAAAAAGACAAAAGTTAAATGCAATGAAGTCTTATTAATTTTTAAAGCTGCATTGGGTTTTGGAGGAGGTTTGGTGTTGCTTCCGAGCATTCCTGTAGGTTCAGGTGGTGCAGCTTGTGGCTGTTCTGTCCTGTGCAATAGCAAGAAGGGCGGCTGGAGAGTCTGTGCTGGAGAGCTGTGTCGTAACTGCAACCTTGATAAAGATCAGTGCCCTAATCTGGAACAGCTTGAATAGAGAGACCAGAAGTTCAGACAAAACAGCCCCTCTTTAGTTTTGCTTTCAAACTTCCATAATAAAGCAAAAGGGTCCTTTAATAGTTGGATCTTTATACATAACTCATGATTTTAATTGCTTTTTTTAATTGCATTTTTTGCCTGACATTCTCAAAGGAAGATCTTCAACAGTTGTTTATTGCCTGAGAAGAGACTTAGTTTCCAACTCTGAAACTTAAACCACCGTCTCTGATGTTGTAAGAAATGCTGGAAAAATGTAAGGAAGATTTTCATAACAGGTGAAAAACAGAGCTGTAAATCTCAGCTAAAGCTGTCTGTTATAGACGCACTTCCTCAAAAGTGGAAGAACTTGGACCATGTGAGGAGGTGTCATTCTTAGAATGAAGAAATCCCCAGTTTGAGTTGAGAATTTCATGTCAGCAAAAGCTAACGCGAGCACCTCCTCCTGCGAGCATCTCGTTTCAGTGAAGATGGCTGCGAACGTAAGGACTGCGGAAACTTCCTCTGCGTGCTTTGGTGCGGAGGAAAAGGCGCCCTGCACAAATGCAGGAGCAGCTGCCTCGGGCACCCTCCTAGGCAGCACTGCGGGCGAAGGCTGCGACGTCCTGAGCTCCTGCTTCTTCCCCTGCCCTTCCTCTGCTGGCAGCTCAGTTGTGGGCAGACTCAGGCAGGGCGAGCTCACAGGTGTCACGCAGCTAGAYTGAAGCCACCTCTTAGGTGCAGATCTTCCAGAAAGAGGAAGCTGCCCGYGGCGCAGTGCAGAGACCTGGTTAGGTTTGACACTTCTGGCATGATTAATTGGCGGTCTGAAAAATGACTTGCTCAGCAGAACTGATGTCACTGCCCTTTTTTGAGTYGCTTACACAATACGCATGTGAATGTGGGAGGAATCAAGTGCTCATATTTAGAACAGGGTATGACACTGGTTATTAATTTGAGGAACCTGACTGTTTTAGCCCTTCTTTACTGCATTCCCATTTTGGCAACTAGTACGACAGCTAGTGTGGTGGCAACTAGCGTGTCCAGCTTTGTGGGAAGAGAAGAACGAAGCATAAAGTAACTCAGAATGAGGGAAATCGCATTAAGGAATTCATGGTGCACCTTTCAGTCATGCTGCATCTTTTGTTGCTGCTTATGGATGCTTGCCATATGACAAATGGAAAGCTACAGCTCCCTGGAGTAAATATTTTTGATTTAATTCTGTATTTCCCCTGCTTTGGACTTTAGATTTTCCAAAGTGCTTCAGTGTTAAGATATAAATATGCATGCATGTATCTGTTCCAAACCTCACGCTGCTCCTCTGCAAGCTTTTCTCTAGATTGCAAGTCAACTGTAATCACCATGCCTGTGATTTGTGTCCTAATTGGGAAACTCTGCTTTATTTTTGTTTGTTTGTTTATTTATTTATTTCAGGATTATCTTCCATCACAACAAGACATTCTGCTGGCACGAAAACCCACGAAAGGAATTCACGAGTACGATTTCGAAATCAAAAACGTGCCTTTCAAAATGGTTGATGTAGGTGGCCAGCGGTCCGAACGGAAGCGCTGGTTCGAGTGCTTCGACAGCGTCACGTCGATCCTCTTCCTCGTCTCCTCGAGCGAGTTTGACCAGGTGCTTATGGAGGACCGGCAGACGAATCGCCTCACGGAGTCCCTGAACATTTTTGAGACGATAGTCAATAACCGGGTTTTCAGCAACGTCTCCATCATTCTCTTCTTAAATAAGACGGACTTACTCGAGGAAAAAGTACAAAAAGTGAGCATCAAAGACTATTTCCCAGAGTTTGAAGGGGATCCCCACTGCTTAACAGATGTCCAAAAATTCCTAGTGGATTGTTTTCGTACCAAACGCCGGGACCAGCAGCAGAAGCCGCTCTACCACCACTTCACCACTGCTATTAACACAGAAAACATCCGACTAGTTTTCCGTGATGTCAAGGATACCATCCTTCATGATAACCTCAAGCAGCTTATGCTACAGTGATGTGCAAAAAGACATTTTTATTTGAATAACTTTTGTGTGTTGTTTTTAACTAGAAGTTTACAACAGGAATAGAGAAATCCAGATCCTGTCGGACTTCTTGATACGTGGCTAAAAGCTGCTGCTGAATACATTATTGCCAATTTCTGCAGAAATCCAGGCTTAATCTCTTCCAGTGTAGCTTCAAGTTGACTCAAGTTGTTGTTTTATAGCAAGCCTATGTCTAAGTTRCCTGTAAAGTGATATAAATTGGACCTTTTAAGAGCATGAATGATAAAAATCAACCTCCAAACTAGAAAATTCATTACACCTGCTCAATTCTGAGTCCAGCCTTCAGTGAAATGGATGCAATTGTTAGATTTTGGCAGTAACTATAAAGAAACTCTTCACATTCAACTTCGTAAAGATGACTGATTGCACAGCCAACTTATGATTTCTCAGGTCTTTTATTGGTTAGAAATTCCATAAATCCCTTGCTGAAATCATCTATTTAAAGCTTGGATACCTGGTGTAATGTATTTCCTRTCTAAATAGAAATCTGTGCATGGGTTTTGATTAGACCGTGCTTTAAAAATACTTATACTGGGAACTTCAGACATAGCTGGCAGGAAGTACTAACGCAGGCAGAAGTCTAACGAGCAGGAGTTAGTGGATGGCACAGCACACTCCTTCACAATGTTGTATCTTTTAAGTACATCCTAGAGCCGTGACAAAGCACCGAGCACTATGATACGGTTCTCTCGGATTCTGATGTGGGAAGGGGGAACAAGCTAAACTCGTATTTATTTCCACTAACCAGATGTTACGCGTAGGTACCTTACCTGATCTTGAAGGGCTTTAATATTATCACTGTGGGTTTTCTGTTTTGTTTTCTTTTTTTACTTTCTTCCTAACTTAATGCAGCGTGCCTGTGCTTCAGCAGGGAGCGCTTGGTGATGGATGGAAGTGCTCGCAAACTGAAGTGCCTCGCGGCCTTCTGTCCTCCCACAGTGTTTTCAGTGGCCTTATGTGAGCGGGTGCTCCCAGCAGAGGCCTTGTGTGGCTAACACCACTAAGATGAATGTTTTTGGAAAAAAAGAGTGACCTGTCACAGCAGAATGTGCTTCAGGTGACGAGAGTCTCTCCGAGACTTTCCAGCTGGGTCTAGCAATCCTAAGTGTACTTGAGCCAAATACATTGCACAGCATAGAGTACTGCTCGTGACTAATAATATGTTACCAAAAGCTCCTTTGCAGTTCTCTCTCTCTATTTTTTTTCTTCTTTTTAGGGGCAGGGGGACTTTAACGTGACCATGTAGCTGAACAGCTATCTTCATACACCACACAGAGTACTAGTAAATAAAAGTAAGCTTGCCAAGTTGTATTGGAGAGAGTGGTGCCACTACCAGGTTTCCTCCAGCCTGTAGTTCCACTTAGATATTCTGCTTGCCCCTTTGCTCCAGGGAAACAGCTGATTCCTGTGGTTGATGATGCTGGCCATAATTTTTTTTATAACATATATGTGGCCAGAGGTAGGATATAATATTTAAACTGCTTTGAGCAGGATCCCTGCACGTGTGATGATGTTGCTAGAACACGGGAAGCTCCCTGTCTTCTGAACTTTGCCTTCTACTTACTGTAAGGTCTATTAGCATCTCTGTACCTCATTCCCCTTCCATTAGAAAGGGAATAGTGGATGTGCACTTCAGTTAAGTGCTTCAGAATATCTTTATTTTTTAATATTGTCCAGGCAGCAATCATAAGTCTTAAACATTAGTCTGATTTGTTTGATGAGGCACTATTTCTAGGAGGGAAGAATTATGAGAAGAGCTTGGGAGAAGTCACAGTGCATAATCTTTTAAAAGCCTGACTGCAGCAAGGAAGTCAGAAGGGTTAATATGATCTGAGGTTGGGGATATTTCATGTAGTTGTTACCTTCTTATTAGGCATGGAGATGATTGCTCCTTTTTTGACATCTTTAGTTCCTGTATGAGCAAGTGAAGAAGAATGTGTAACTAGAGATAGCACAAGAGATTAATGAGGATATGTGAAAGACTGGCCAGCCTGCCTGCAGCGAGGTCAGAAAGTTCTTCTCCTCCTCCTGGAAGAAGGTTTACAGGTTGGTTGGGTTGAGTTATAAATGTTAGGTCAGCAGCAACACACCTTAGTCTAACAACCTTGACAGGGCAGGACAAAGTCCAGTCTGGCAGCTGAACAAATCCACACCCTTCTAGAGGTGGTAATTAACCATGGGAACAAATCCACGACGGGGAGAATAGTCTTTTTTTTTTTTTTTCATCCCCTCCATTGCTGACAGTGTTTGAACAAATTTCTTGCAGAGGAGACTGTCTGCTCGCTTGATAACGAGCTTTAATTTGGAGAGGGTCTGTGGTATGTGCTCGGCACGATGGCAGACGAGGTGATTACAAAGGAGACTTGAGACTGGATATTGGCTGATACGAAAGCTACTGAGAATATGCCTGTCTAAGCAAGTTCATTTATGCAAAATGTTTTTTTTTAATCAAGGGATCTGTTAACTTGCTTGAAGATCCTCAAAACTGATGCCAGTCCAAGGATGTTATCAATATTTCCCAGGCACTCGCCATTTCTGAGATGAACATGGGTCAGTGCTGACCAAGCAGGTCCTGGTACGCAAGTACTATTTGAATCTTAGGCAGGAATTAATGAATTTGATGAAATCCCTGCATCCTGTGGCCTTCTCCCACCTTTCTGAAGGGGCTGGGGAGCTGCTGCAGCCGCTCACACGGCTCCTCTGCATGGACATCCTGGCTGAGCAGATACACCTTGGGCTCCCCACCTCCAAACGTGCCGCGTGTCAGCTCCTGCAAAGGGATTTCTTTGTGGATCTGTTGCTAAATATTGTTTCTTTATGGCAGAATATCACTCTGGTACAAGAGATGAAGCCATTGATATTGTTGAGCAGACTGATGTGTATCCTGAAGCAAACAAGTGAGTCACCCCTGCCTGATAAGAGTGAGACTTCGTGGTTTAAAACCCCCCCGAGGTCCTAGGTCAGGGTTTCTTGTAAAGAGCAGGAAGGTTCCTGAGCTTTTTAGTTCTGTTCAGGGCAGAGAAGCTGGTTAAAAAGGTCACTGATGGGTGACATATTGAGATTTACCCCTGCCTTGTCCGGCCTTCGTGCACTGATGGTGAAATCGGAGTTTTAGCAAACGTTCCCTGCTGCAGCGTGTTAAACTGAGTTGTTTAACACCAGAAAACCGTGCCTGATCCCCAGGGCCATAAAAATTCCTGCTTTTTTTTTTTTTTTCAAGCTGTTGTATGTGGGAGCTTAAGCCATCAGTTTGTGTTAAATTTAAGAGTTCTTTTAGACTTCAAAAAAGGGAAAAAAAAATCCAATGGGTTCCTTGATGTCAAAGGCTGTTTATTTAGACCTGCCTGTCTAGTGGTGGCTCTGAGTTTTGCTCCTCAGAATTAGGCTGGGTTTGCTCAGGCGAGGTGGCCGTCCCAAGTGTCCCCAGCCCAGGGCACTCGGTGGGAGCTTGATCAGTGTCAGGTTGCCTGCTCAGCGCTCCCCATAGTGCCAAATTTTGTCTGAGTTTTGCCTTATTTTCTTAATTTTTAGTTTAAAAACAGGAACAGAGTACTAAGCGGAGTTATAGTCTCATGTTTAGGAGTAATTCCGTGCTTAAAGACTGAGAATCACGCATGTTTAACATGCCCTTTGCTGACTGCAGCCGCCGCCAGGCCCTTCTCTTTGAGGGCGATTGCAGAAGATTCRTTTTCCAGTGATGCCATTTCCCGTTTCAGAGCGATCAGAAATGTTCTGTACTCTCTGTTCACAAGTCAGCTTTACAGGTCTTGCCTATTTGATGGTACCATTAACATAGTTTGTATGTTTTTTTTAATTACACAACATTGCAATACAGTGCCATTTTGCAGTTTCTTTGCGTTGTACTTGAAAATAAATTGAATTGCCGACTATTTAAAACCGCTTTCCTGCGCTTTCAGTAGCAGTGAGAGCTTACCTTACGTGAAGCCTTTATGTAAAAATATATTTTGTAACAACCTCATAGATCTTTAACAAAACCAAGATTTGTATTAGCTTTGTATAAATGTTTGTGGCTTACAATTTTATATGTTTAACTTTTTATAAACTTTCCAGGGACTACTTTTTATTGTAAATTTTTTTTCTCCTTGCTTTAGTTTAAGATTGGCAATAAATTATTTCTAAAGGAGGTCGTAGAAGAAAAAAGCATCACTTCCTTTTTATAAAATGGGTAAATTGACTAATAGTTCAAAACCTCTTAAATTTGCTTGTACATTGCTGTGTACATACTCTGCAAAAATGTTGCCTTTCAGCTATTAATATTTGCCTTGTGTACAAAAATTACTGACGATGAATAAACATATACAGTCTCACATTGGTATTATGAAATTATTTTAAAATTAGTTATATAGAGGAAAGTCCGCTAGGTTTTTGCTGCTGTTTGGCTAAGGCTGCGTCCTTAAAATATGAGATTTTCCACCTCTGGTCTCAGAGAAGCTCCGTGTTAAAAGGTCCCCTGCATATTTTTATTTTCACCCTGATTTTTCTGCTTTGTTTCCACTAGTTGAGAGGCAAAGTGAGATTGCAGAAGTTGCTTTCAATTTAGGCCTCAGTATTTAAAATATTGATGGTGCATTTGCTGTGTTCTGGCATAACTGGGAAACCTCTCTATAAATTATGCATCTCCCTGTTGCAGAGGCGGGTGTTAGGCYGCTGCAAGGCGAATAGGCCTCTGCCGCCTCTAGAAATGGATCTCTGGCAGTTTTGCAGCTGGCTGCAGTATCAAATAATGTTTTACAGAAAACATTATAATGTTTTGCAGAAAAACATGGATTTCTCCTTGTTGGCTTTCCCAGGTTTGAGATGCACGCTTTATTTTCCGCAAGAAGACTGACTTGCTTGGCACGTTGTGGGCACCTAGTTTCTGAAAATACTCAGGATATAAATAAGCGCCTTCTTGCATAGCTGCTTCTCAGCACTAATATTGTCTGGATAATCCTAAAAGGTAAACTAAAAGCTCTCAGGCTCTGCTAATCTTCCCGTGGAGCAATAGGAAGCTGTTTGCCCAGCCTCTCCTGCTTGGGAAGAGCTGAGGTTGGTACCAAAGAGGAGACGTCTCCGCTCCCCGGCCGGAGRTACGCGTTGGGCGGCCTGAAGCTTCTCTCCACTTGACAGTATGGTTTAAAATCTTCCCTTTCCTAAACCTCTAAATGGTGATGGGTCTGGGAACCAGCAAGGGCTCCAGGTACCACCCAAGGGTCCRTGTGTTGGAGCCTTTCCTGTTGGGGCGATGGTTGCGCCATGACCGACATGGGATGAGAGGCGCATGGAGCTTCCCGGCCGCGCGGAGGGGATGGAGCCCGAGTGCCCCGCTGCCCAGGGGAAGAGCTGCGCTGTGCTGGGAGTTTCATCGATAGATGAAATCAATAGGAGGGGACCAGACGGATGGAGCTCTAAAAGGTTCTGCGGTAGCGTTGGATTTTTGCCTGCTTTTAGATGGCACTGGATTCCTTTCAATTTTTCTGCTTTCCTCCCTTGTTTTTATGCACACCTCCAAACGAGAGGCAAAACTTCATGTTTCTGCTAAACGCAGCATCCAAGAGTAGCAGTTTTTGTGGACTGCAAAGGCTAAAATTCCAAGTCTGTTCTCCCAGGTACTGGCAGTAGCCAGCGAGGTCTCTGGTGGCTGCTGTTTTGCAGGCCGTGAGGACAGGCAGGCATTGGAAAATAAGGCTGGACACATTGGCTAGCACACCTAATGCATGGGAAAAGGATCGTTTCTGTGGCTGCATAGTTCAAAACTCCATCCGCATCAGAGCGTGGTGGTGCTGAACAGCACGGACTGGTTTTCATTAGTTTAGGACTTAGCGAGGAGGAAGTACGAGTGTGTTTTTATTAATGTTGGACGTGAGTTTCCCCTCTCTGTTACTCTGTTCCCTGGGACAGATCTTGTTTCTGGCCTGCGGAAGGTGACGAAAGTCTTCCCAGGCCCTTTCCCCCGGTGGGCAGCAATACTTAAAACCAAAATCCCAGTTGGATTTCAGTTCCTCTCGCTCTCCTGCTCCGTGCCAGGAGCCTGAAAGACGGTCAGCATGTACCTCAAAGAAAGCCCCCATTTATCAGATTCAGGGGGGAATCAGTAGTGGGTCCCACACACTTTAAGTCTCCCCACGTTGACTTCAGTGCTCACTGACTGTTTCTGTGCAGAAACTACACTGTGCAAATGGTGTTTGTGAAACGATACCAACTCTGAATAATTAATCTGCAGCAATTTGCCCCATCAGGCTGTTGAGGCAGGAAGCACTTCCACAATTAACAYGGGTGGCACTCGGCTTGGCCACGGAGCAGGGACTGAGTGCTCTGAGCACCCCTGGGCTTCGCTTTGCAGTGATTGTTATTCAGCTGTTATGCACAGAAAAGGTAAAATCTTTAAATGATACTGATCTTTACCGGGTGGCCTACGCATAATATATATGTTTGAATATTTAAAATATAATATAATATTTATAATGTTTCCTATTTGGTCCTTTTTCCATATGAGCTAGATTGTCATGCACTGATCCAAAATCTAATCAAGGGAATAGCTGTGAATTGGTGACCATTTCCTGGTGGAGCTTCCTTTTTACCTGGAGAAAAAGGAAGCAGACCAGCAAGCAAACAGCTCTTTAATGAAACCAGCGATTTCAGAGTCGATATTRGGATGCTGCAGGCTGAGCAAGCTCGCAGCAGTAGCAGCCCTGTTGCATCACGTCTGGCACGCGCTAAAAAACGTCTAGAATTAAGGGGAGAACTTCCCCTTTTGCTGGGATGAACCAAGCAACGTCTCCTTCCCCTCTGTCCCTGCTTACAAAACCCAGCAGAAAAGSGGATGTGATTCTGGCCATGAGGAGGCTGCCCCAGCACACAGAGYGATGGTGGGTGGTCCTGCTTAAAAATGCACCCCTAAAAATGCACCCCTAAAGCTCTGACTTAAGCCAGGACCCTTCAAAACCACGGCCCAGAAGAGCTGGGAAATTCCAGTTCTATAAACGGCTCGTGCAGGAACGGGAACGCTGTCCTGCCCTGATTCCGGAGCTTCTCCTTCCCCTTCTCCTGCCTCCAGCTTTCTGGGGACTGCATTAAAGTTTTGTACCCACGGTAGGAAATTTGCCTCTTCTACCCCAGGCAGAACTCTTCCTCTGTCTGAGCATAGTATCTCCCAGCAAGTCTTACTGATGTTTGTGAAAGCTTTTGAACACAAAGAAAACATCAAATAAGTTTTTTTTTAATTTTAGAGCTATGTGGTGGGGTTTTTTTTTAATTTTTATTTATTTGATTTTTTTAAAAACACCCAAGATCTGTAATGTATGCTGGGAAAACACTGCTTCTGGTAGGAAAAGAGAGGACACACCTGTAAGAACCGGCAAGATTTGGCYGTCCGGCCTCCTTTTGCATGTTGCATTATTCGGGTGTACAAATATTTTCCCTCCTCACCTTTGGCAAAAGGACACAGACTGAACCCTGTGTTGTTATATTTTGCCCTCCTTATTAGCATTAGCTATTAGTAACTTTGCAAAGTTTCATGCTTTTGCAGCACCTTCCTCTAGGCCTGTCCAGGCTCTCCCACTTCCTTCAAGGATCAGTGCACCGGCCACAGCCGCGTTGGACGGCGCCGTCTCTCCTTGCAGGAGGCCACCAGCAGCTTCGGAAAGTTCCCGCTTCCCAGCAGGACTTCCTAGGATCTGGCTGGTTTCGTGGAGACCCTGACCAGCGTGRCTTGTCAGAAATCAAAATTTTGACTCATCGGAACCTACCTCTGCTGAAAACACTTGGGGGAGGATGTTCAAATGATGCTGTCGTGCAAATGATGCATCCCCTGCCACGGGGGAGATGCCCCCAAGCTGCAGCTCCCACTCGGATCCTACCTCCATGTGCAGGGACATTCCCCCACGGATCAGCGCGGCCGCTGCCTTCACCCCCTCCTGCAGTACATACATACATAAAAATAATCCTGTGTGTTCCCAGCTTTCTCGTGTGCTTCTCAATTCATCTCATGAAAACGAGTGAATGAGAACACGGCCTTCTCAGTGGTGTTTTTTTATTACAGGACTTGAAATACCCAAAGAAGGAAAAACCCAGAGATGCTCCTGTATTGTGGGAACAACTCCGACACACCTTCATCTGGATGAGCCTGGGAATTTCGTCTCTGGACCGGTTCTTTGGCAAAAGGTATTTCTCTTTTACTGCACAACTTGATAAAGGGCAAGAAATAAATTGTTTCCAAGAGACCAGCCATCAGCTTAATAACAGSAAAATGCCACGTGGGACCTGCTGTTGTATTGAGTTAAATTAAGTGATTGCAGGGAATTCCTAAYATGCAGACTGCTGCATAACTTCCAGTGGAGATTTTTTGTTGTAGAGGGGGAAAAAAAAGTGTGTTGATCATTTTTACCTATGGAAAATCATCACAAAGCGTTAATGAGTGGATCTAGGGCTCATATGACTTTGCTGTAAAGTGTGTTTGTGCTGGTTAAAACCCGAGGTGCTGCGGAGGCTCCGCGACGCGGCAGAGGGAGCCCGTGGGCCGCGCAGCGGAGCCAGCCGACCGGCTGCCTGGTCCTCCCTGGTACAACCTGCCTCGGTTCTGCCAGGCCCAGCTTGGCCCGGCTCACTGCAGCCCAGCTCGGTTCTGCTCAGCTTGTTTCTGCCCAGCACAACCCGGCTGGGTTCTACCCCTCTCAGTTCTGCCCRGCTTGGTTCTACCCAGTGCAGCCCCTCTTGGTTCTGCCCAGCTCGGTTTTGCCCGGTTCTGCCCAGCTCGGTTCTGCCCGGCTCTGGTTGCTGCTTCCCCAGCGCCCCAGGCCCCCGCTCCAACCTGCTCCCCTGTCCCTGGGGCTGCCATTTCTAACATGAGAAACACGGCGGCAAGGGAGCAATTTTGAAGTGATCATGGATCTTTTAACATTAAAATCTTTTAACGCTGTGATTTCTTGCTGCCCACATAACATGTCATGTGTCAGAGACCTGGCAGGTGGGTGACAAGAGCAAAACCATGCTCATGGGACCCAGCAAAGGACCAGGACACGGTCCCCAAAGCATCCATCGGTTTCCGAGGCCACAGGTGCATGCAGGGATCGCACTGTGCTGCAGCACTGAAGCAGGTATGAAAAGCACACAGCGCACCCCAAAAGCTCCTGGTTTTAAAGAGTTAAAGAGCATTTACTGTGGATTGTTCCAAAACGAACTGGCCAACAAAGGTCTGTCAGTGCGTGACAAACGGACTGAAAAGCCAGTGCTGGAATCGCCTCTTCGGCCGGTGCTGACTGCGGACGTGGGGATGCGGTTTGGGGCTGCGCTGGTGCCCCGTGAGGCTCAGGTTTGGCTTCACACACTCTTGCACACGTCCTTTGCCCAAAGACCAAGGAAGTTTCTTTCCATAGTTCCCAGTTTTCAGAAACCAGCGTCACAGATTTAATTGGAGCTTCAGGTGTTGGGTTTAATTTCCCCTGTCGGGGAGCTTGTTCCAATCTCCATCCCCGGGATTTAGCTGGGCTTCCTTCCCGCTTTTCTGTGGCCCAGGTAGGAAGCTTCCTGCTCCCGCCTGGCAAATTGTCACGCCGGTGCCACGGTCCCCGATGGGGCTGGAGGGTGAGAGATCCCGCGGCGCCCAATTTCCAGGATTAATTTTTGCTCTGTGCTCCACAAAGCCGCCCTGGCGCCGCTTTCCCGCTGGGCACAATTAACTCGCTCTGAAGCGCACGAAGGAGCTGCTGTCCTGGCAGTGAGAAAGCACATACCCAAGTGCGTATATCTATATATTTTTAAATACAGTTTTGAAATAACTGCTTAGAAATACATTTGGATATTTATCGCAGCTATTCCCCTCTTTATTGAAGATATAACTCAATATAAATAYGTAGTTCACAGCTGGTTAGCACTTCACACCAGTTTGGCCTGCTCTTGGGTCCCAAAGGTGATTTTTTTTAAGGAGAAGCCCARCATATGGGTCTGACTGCAGGATCAGGGTCCTTGAAGAACACGGTGCAGGAAACATGTTAAATGCATGAGGAAATCCTGCAGGAACGGTGCCCTCTGCGAGCCCACGTCCAGGAGCCTTGGGAGGAGCGGAGGAACAAGGGGGCTCTGGGGGCCCGGGCGAACCAGGGTTCAGTTCAGCCCAGATTCCCTCCACCATTTAATTCCCTCCTTCTGCACCTGAACAAAAACACAGCAGCTGAAATTCGTGTCTCGTGCAAAACGACCCGAATAAGGAAACTTGAAAGAGATGTCAGGACGTCTCTAGAGGTCTGGAAAAGGCAGGGGCTCTCTCAGTGAAAATATTCTACCAGCTGAATTTCACATGCTTTTGTGTGTGTAAATGCTTGGGCTGCCTGTTTGCATGGGGGTTGCCTTTGCTGGGGTGGAGGGAGAACATTCTGGCTTCTTTGCTCTGGGCTCCTGATTGCAGGATTGAAAGAACCTGTGAAGGGCTCGCACCAGCAGAGGCAGAAGAAAAAGCGAAACAAAAGGAGAGAAAGCAGAAAAACTGCATTTTTGGCCTGCAAGCTCTTCCTTTCCAGGTACAGTTTATGCAATTTCCTGCTGGCGCAGAAGGAGCGTTTCAATGCGCGGCTCTAAGAGGGAGAGCCCAGCCAGTGGTTCCGTGCAGGTGGACGCTGCAGGGTTTTGCTGCAGCCAGGTTTCAAGCTGCAGTGGTTTGGGGGCGGCAGCCTGGGTGTTTGCAGGGCAGGGCTGTGCCCTTGGGGCCCGCTTTGCTCCATGGAGGTTTTGGTTTGGGCGAGGGGGCAGCGCGGGGCGGCTGCAGGTGCTGGTTGCTGATAAAGCGCCGCTGGCCRAGGGTGACAGATAAGCAGGAACGTGGCTCCTGTGCTCCCCGGCCGGGCTGCTGCYGTGTCCTGCTTGTCCATTGTCTGCAGGGGGATTTTTTGCCTTTTTGCATTCAAGTTTATTAGCCTGGGAAAGGTTTTCTGGTGGAAATGTGGCCACAAAAGYGTGTGGCTACTGGACAGCGTCTCCAGCAGCACCAAGCAACGTGCTGCTCCTTTGGTTGTGGTCGCCAGAGGGGGCACAAGGAGGGACGTGGACCTGCTAGAGGAACCGTTTTGGTAGGGGAACCATTGGTCAAACTCTGTGATCGACCCTGTGCAGAAGCGACTGCAGCAGCAGGTTGCAYGAGCAGGAGCGTCCGTCGCAGCTGCCACGTCCTGGTGCTCCGTCCGTCCCCACCTGTGAGCTCAGCCTTGACGTGCATCAAATGCCCCATCTGAGAAYTCGGGATGTAGCAGAGGGACGACATGAGTTAAGGGGGGTCGATTAAAAAAAAAGTGCAAAAAAAAAAGGATCCACCTCCCAATAACCCATCCCGGCTCCCGCTCCTGTGCCAGGCCGGCAGCGGCGCTCACAGCATTAATGAAAGCTGTGACAAGGAGGCAGCGAGGGGAACTATTGTCTCGCTGGCCTCCTCCTCGTAACGCTGGCGTGTAATAAGTGCTTTTGGTTTTGCTTGTGGCTTCTGGGACAAAGCCGTGATTTAGGGGGCTGTCTGTGCCGAGGCAGAGCTGCCCGCCTGGGCCAGCCTGCTAGGGAGCAATATTTTACCACAAATTGTTGAGCTTGACAACGGCAGCGGGAAAGAGGGTGGGGGTTTGTGCTTGATTTATTAGGTGACTTATTGCAATTTGCAAAAAAAAAAAAAAAAAAAATTGCATATTTTCTTTTAATGCTAGCATTAATGCTTGCATCTCTTGCAAGTAAAAGTCTTTATTAGTGAAATAGGGCAGGGGAGAACAGCCCTTATTCTTTTGCCAGGAACCCCAGAGGTCGCTTGGAGTGGTAGGAGGCACACGCATTATGGCTGAAAATAGGGTTTATTTAATTGCTGGGGCCTCTGGATGCCCGAGAGCCTCTCCCAGGCCTCCTGCAGCAGGGCCACACTAGAGGGAACTGTTCCTTCTCCAGCCCAGACCTGGTAGCTTCGGCTCCTTCACATCAGCACTTAAAAGCCAAGGTCTCGCAGTGGTGAGTGGCCACAACGGAGGATTCTGTGCACAGCTTCAGTAACCAACAGGAAAACGCTTGTCGTCAATGTGGTATTCCAGTAAAAACTYGGGATTCTGCCTTTTGATGTTATTAAGCTGACCTAAGTGCAAAATAATTACACTGGAAAATAATGTATTCTCTTTGTCAGTCTTTAAACCGAGCCAAAAGTCAGAGGAATGTGTTTGTAAAGTGGTGCTCTGAGAAATCGTAAAGATCATCTTTAAAGAGGGAGGAAAAAAAAATGTTTTTTTGTCCTTGTATCATTGTAAAAAATTCAGGTCATGTTTACTATGGGCAGCTGGAAAACGATGATCTCAGATACTAACAAGTAACATCTGAAAGGAATCATTAAAACACTTGTGCTGTTTTGTAAGCACCTACTTAACTTTTTTTTTCTTTTTTTTTTTTCGGAACCAGTTTAGCTATTTTTAAAGATTCCTTTGTCCTTTCAAGTCCCTGACTTTGGCTTATCTGAAATAAGTGAAAAAGAAGCCGAGGTTGCTGCTCCTTTTCTTTTTCAAAGGGGAAAAACACTTAAAAGGAAGCCCTGTCCCCCCAGCCCTGTGCGGGCGCCGTTCCAAGGGACCGATGGTTTCAGGGTGTTTTTTGTGTGTCCTTCTGCAGTCTGCCCTTATGTCCCTATTGCATTTGGCAGGCGCTGGCCTCAGGGAAGGAATCCCACAGCCTGCAGGAGCAGGGATTTCTTTTACCCTGCATTTTCCTCTTATTTACAGGGACCAAGTAATACTGCACTATTGCTGCATTAAATGTTTTTATCCTATTTGGTTGCGATATTAATGCCTCCACATCAGAGTAACAAAGAGTTGGTCCCAGGGGGTCATGAGCAATTAATTTAAACCAGGTGGGAAAATGGCTCAAAAATTGCTTGCGTACAGGAAGGCATCAGATAGTGTTACAGCTTTATGTGCTTACACCTATGTGAGGAGTGTGGACACTGCCGTGTTTTGTTTTCCGAGGAAGCTGTTGCAAACCGTGTTTGTTTGGTGCTGTCATTGAGCCAGAATCAAATGTGGAGACAGATTAGCTTCCTGGGAATTTGGTATTTGCATTAAGTCTGGTCTGCKTGCACATGTGATCACCTCTGCGCTAGGACTTTTACAACTGTAATGAAAACAAACCATAATTAATACATGTTGGTGGCACAACATTTCCTTCAACAAGCGCTTAATTTGCAGATCTAATACATGTGTTATGCAGGCATCAGGAATTGGGGAGCGGGGCAGGGTTACTGCTCGCAGGGCTCTGCAGTGCCAGGGTCACAGGTGGAACGGGGAAGGACACAGTCAATGTGGAAAGAAATAATGTTTGGGGGAAAAGTGCCGTTTAGTGCGATTCTCCGCTGCTCTTTATTACTAGTTTGATGTCCGATATGCGTGCCCTGCAGCCTGGCCTGCAGCGAGCATTCTGCAGTTGTGGGGTGATAAAATAATTGCGTGCTTGCTGCCTTCTTGAAGACAGGAGGATCGTGTTCCTAAGTGGCTACTGCTCAGGGAAAGGCTGCTTATAATCCAGCTGATCCGGGCAAGGGTTTGTGAGCGCAGCCTCGAGCCCAGCGCTATCCACCTGCTCCCAGCAGCTCCTAGGGAAGAACGGGGGCTGCCCAAGCAGCGGGGTCACCACGGGCTGGAACCGAACCCTGCACTAACCCCCAGGACCAGGGCCTTTTCCCAGGGGAGGACGAGAAGGAAATACTTTCATTTTCTTGAAAGCGAGGGAAAGAAGGAAAAAAGGAAAAAAAAAAAAAGAGAAAGTTTATTGCAAAACTCAGTGTTTCAGCATATTTCCAGAGTCCGCTAGGTATGTTACAAACAAACCAGTAAGTCCTGCTTGGAGCACGGGAAGCCGGCTCGGCTCGGCGAGCCGCACACACACAAACTCACTCGCTCACCTGCTCGTGCGGCCACGGAAACAGAGATGGACTGTGAGGTCAGTGACAAACATGTTATTGATCTGTATTGGAAATTGTTGGTTTAAAAAAAAAAAAATTACAGTAGAACCTCGTAAATGTGCAGAACAGGGAGCTTTCACACACACACAAAACCTGGAGGCCTTATTCCACTTCTAAGCAGAGCTGTGATAGCAAAGTGCTGTAGTGAGGTCTCTTATTACAAAGACTTCGATAATTTTACAATTATATGCTACAGAACATTTACCAGAATGCTTGAAGTATCATAAATTAACAATAAATAAGAAGTACACTTGAACGCACGGGTGCATTTGTTCACGGACTCGCTGACTTCACCAAGCCCTCGCTGGCTCTCGGGGCGCTCCCAGTCCTTGGCGCAGCTCCGCGAGGTTCTGCTCTACGTGATAAAGTGCTGAGGCGTTTGAAGGACACACAACTGCAGCATGGTCACAACAGGTCGCAGGCAGTGACAATGAATCGCTCGAGCAAAAGTGCCTGTTCCTTTTTTTTTTTTTTTGGACATCTAAGACAACTAGAAAAACAAATCAAGCACCTTCCCAAAGAGGCGTTTGTGGGTTTCTTTAACGGATTGTCCCATGTTTCTATGGCTGGTAGAATACACAGACATGTCAGTGTAGCAGTTAATGCATGATACCACTTTCACTCAAATACACAGATTTTGTTTTTTCCAAAAGCATGTGTTCTTTGAACCAAAACAGACTTTTTTATTTGTCCCCCTGAGTTGCCTAGAGGCATGAAGATGCATATAGGTGGGGTAAGCAAGCTTGKGTCCCAGGGAGGAGGAATCTCTCCACTTAAGACTAAAGGAACAGCCCAACGTTGCCTTTTCTCCTTTTCTTTAGGTGTGAAAATGCACCTGGGGCCGGATGGTTTCTCCGGGACAGAGCAGGGAAGCTGGGCGGGTATTTGTGCAGCCCCGGCGGCCCAGATCAGGGCAGGGGGCTGCACATCCCATCACTGCACCAACATTCCCTTGCACCCCTCCAAGCGAGGTTTAATATTAAGACATCCTGGGCCAAATCAGGGCTGCGTGGTGCTCTGCTCACAGCAGTTGAGCTAGGTCCAAATATACCAGCTGAGGCCTTATGGAGAGAGATGCTTTATCTGTAGTTTGTTTTATCTCTTTTTCTTTCTTTTTTTTTTTTTTTTTTTAACAGCAATTGAGTTATTTAAGACCTACCTATTAAAAACAGCTACACTCTATGCTGTAAAAATAAAAGTTTCCCAACAATTTCACAAGCTAGCAATACAAGATAGGTATTGAAAGGATTGATGGAAAGATAACTTCGTTATTCAAAAAGATTATTTTTCCTCTCCAGTTATTTAACCTATCAGCCTTTAACAATCTGAGAATAAGTTAATAAATACTAGTTAAATTAGAAACAGTACATCAGATCTGACTCTCAATAGCAAACAGTTTGAAGGATACTAATTGGGAGAAGAAAAATGATCTCGTAGTGAAGTATGTGCAATAATAACTGGCCATAAAGATGCGTGGAACCTCCGGTTTCCCAGCATTTGTGACATTCAAGTTAATTAGAAGAACGCTAGCAATTTAAGTCAGCTCTCCAGCCTAGCCTCTTCCTCAGGAATCTGTGTTTTTCTGAGGGAAAGTCAGTTTATTACCGGTGCCTTGTGAAATACTTGTCTGTAGTTGGATCATCTGTTCACTGGCTGTGCGGGAGTTGCAGTGTGGGATGAAGGCAGAGACTGCTCAGAGTTCCAGGGGCTGCTTCAGGTGTTCCCGGGCTTGCTTTTTCCATTGGGATGAGCCAACCCTTTACCTATACTTGTCACTTGGGAGGAAAGCGGGAGTGTGAATCACATCTTCATGCGAGACAGAGTTTATTCTTATGTGGCTATCTGTATTTTCTGTGGAACTTTCCATTGTTGGTTTTTTTAAAAAAAAAAAAAAAATTGTTTCTCTAATGATAAAAAAAACCTTGTTGGTAGCAACAGTTCACATTTCAAACGTTGCATTCCCTTTCGAATGGAGTTTTAAAAGGTGGAGCAGAGCTGACGCGGTCCCCGGTYGCGCCCCGGGAGCGCTGCATGGAGGTGGAACAGCCTCTTCACGCGGCGCCGTCGGAGCCTTTTCCTGAACTGTCTGCCTTTCCAATGTCCATTTCGATGAAGTCCTCGGGGGGGTCCTGCGGGGGGGCCTCGGCGGCCGGCGCCTCGGCGCGCGGCTCCCGCCGGCGGCACGGCCCGGCCTTGCAGGGCCGCACGAGCGCCAGGAACGCGGCGCCCAGGACCATGCCGGCCGCGCACGAGTAGAAGGCCGAGCTGTAGTTCTGCGTCGTATCCACCAAGACACCTACGGAGGAAACGGTTACACCCRTCAGGCACCGCCAGCTGCCCATCCGTCCAGTGGGATTTTTATTTCCCACTGGGGGAAAAAAAAAAAAAGTGACAAATGCATGTTCTATTAAACAAACCAAAAGTGCTAAAGCAGCATTTCCAGGGAGAAATACTGTCATCTTCAGGCAAGTGAGAACCTTTTCCTGACTGCAGGGACTTTAAGCCTGAGATACATCAGGCATCTAGTTATTACGTTAGCAACTTCATCTTTTTGCAGAACGTCTGGTTGAGACATGCACAGCCAAAGCAGTTCGTGTGCATCCTGCACTAGAGCCTGAAACGATGCCAATTTTAGGTTCTAGCAGGCTCAGGCCAGCACTGCGGTGTTTTTCCTCACTCTGAGGTTCCTCAGCGGAGGCTGCCTCATCTTTGGGACTCTGCAGAGCTGCATTGCAGCAATCCTGTGGCTCCAGGAGCCTCTTAATACAAGTTGCAGAGTTTTACCACTAGTCATAGTACCGTCCCACCAGGACACTTCCACAGCAGGACTCAGCATTAGCAGCTGGTGTCCAACACCCAAAAAGCGACACGCGTGTTTTAGAGGTACCTGCAAGGGGTGGTCCAGCCAACCCAGCCAAGCTCTGAATGAAGACGTAGACTCCAGCTGCAGAGGACATCTTGGCGATGCCGACCACGTCGTCCTCTGCCAGCAGCGGGATGTGCGTGCCCGCCACCGTCCCGAGCATGAACCCAAAGAATATGCTACATGCCATCAAGCCCCAAAACCCGGAGGCGAACGGGAAGGCAAACAGTGCTACAGACAGCAGGATCACACAAATGAGTTCAATGTAGATCTTGCGGATGGGCTGTTTGTTGAGGACCCAGCCAGCTGAAATTCTTCCCAAGACCTCCGCGATGGCCATGGCCGACAGGATGTACGCGGAGTGGTCCTTGCCGATGCCCAGGCTGAGGCTCAGGGGAATGATGTACAGCGAGGGAGCGAAGAACCCCAAGGTGGCAAACAGGCCAAAGAACGCRTAACAGATAAAGCTATAGTCTTTCATCACAGAGAAGTCCAGTAGTTGGGTTTTTGGTTCTGTAGGGGAGCTGTTATTGTCAACAAGGATCTGTACGTTTTCCTTTGGCTCTTCACTTTTGGGCTCTGCTTTGGTTTTTCCAGGCACATTGCTGGGTGAGGTAGTTATTTCTACTCCTGAGTCGATGGACTCGATTGAGGTGCGCGTTTGCTCGTTTTCAAGCATGTACTTGGTCTCTGCGGGCTCTTCCACGGGCTGGGCTTTCACCTCTTCGTGCTCCTGGACGATGAGGATGGGCCGCAGCAGCGAGCCGCACACGACGATGCCCAGCTGCAGCACCCCCACGGCGAGGAGGCTGTAGCGCCAGCCCATCTGCTCCTTCAGGGCCGTGATGGCTGCGGGGAGAGGGCACAGAGTGAGTAACTAACTACCCACCACGAAGCTMCCCGAGATGACAGCGAGGGAAGGAACCAAGACCCCGTTGCTTTCTACTGCAGCGAAGCCAGAAGGGTGCCCAGCYCTGGGCTCACACAGCAGAGGCCAAGCAGGGCGTGCTGGAGCAGCACCCCAATGGGCATCCTGTGCAGCACCCAGCTGCACTAGCATCCCCGTGGCAGCTCCGTGGGAGCGCGGCTGCAGCGGGCAGGCGCCGAGGGAGCGCGGCTGCAGCCCGGCGGCACCGCGGCCCCTTGGCTCGTCCCCTCGGCGCTCGGTGGGGTTATTTTTAGCGGACGGGAGCGAGCGACGTCTGCGCTTCCTCTCCGGGCCCAGCCCACCCTGTGTGCGGGAGCGGGCGGAAGGAACCCAGCGTGGGGTTAACCCAAGGCAGGCGGCACCTCGGGGCAGGGAGCAGCGGCGGGCACCGCGGGGAGGCCACGGAGCTCCGTGCAGGGTCCACGACGAGGTGCCCTGAGGGTTCCCCCTCACCAGGAGCTGGCGGATAAGGCGCGTGCCAAGCGGCAGCCCGCTAACCTTTAGGAACGGTTACTTTAAAAAGCTGACGTTTCTCGGGCGTATTTTTAGCCGGATGGACAGATATAGGGAGCCAGGATTGGGTGTCCGTGCGGGGTGCCCTGTTCTGACCGGAGATGCTGGGAATGACAGCGGAGCCTTCCTCGCCCGCAGGCTGCGGGATGCACTCTGTGCCCGTCCCCTTCCCCGGGGAAAACTTTCCTTGTATGGGCTCGGAGCTGGGGCAGCCGAGGGTCCCCTCGGGTCAGGGCCTCAGCACCGTCACAGCTGCGGGCATGGACAAGGGTGCCAAGGATTGCGACACGGGCTCCGTGTCCCGCCCGTAACCCGGCCCGCAGGACACGGAGCCGGTGGCTGCAGGGACTGGTGACCGAGACACACACGAGCACCGGCCCCGTATGTGGGGCCCGAGGGTCCCAGGTGGGTGGCAGGGGGGTCAGAGTGCTGCCTCGTGCCTCCCACATGCATCTAGGTTTGGGATTCGGTCTGCGTACCTGGCGCGAAAGAGAAGACAGCGAAACATTCTCCTGTAGATGCCACCGCTGTGACCAGCGAACGTCTTTTGTCAAAATACTGTGATAAAATGGTGACAGTCGGGAGGAAAGAGAGGCAGTATCCGAGGCCTGTGAATAAATGCCAAAAATTGCCATAACAACAAGCAAGGGAGAAGCAAACACCGGTGCGAGAACCCGTTAAGTCGGCTTTCCCGGTGGCGAGACTACGGGGTCATTTCGGCCAACTCAGCGAGTCACCCTGGAAGAGAATCATTGGGGAAACCAGAAGGTTATTTGTTTTGGTCTAAAGCCAAAGGGATTAAGATTTTTAAGGGGGTGGGGGAAAAAGAAAACAAAAAAAMCCCAAAGCGTGAGCTAGAGCCCTCTGCTCCCAAGCAGCCAGCAGTGCCGGTTCAAGAACCTCGCGTGCTTAGGCTTTGAGCTGGGACCTATCGCTTCTTCAAACTATGGGGCTGAGGGACACCCGGCGCAGAGCGGGGACAGCTGGGGGGCTGCCACCCCTGCAACGTTAGCGGATGTGCTCCCAGGAAGCGCTTCCGTGTCCCGCAGGGAAGCRGGAGCAACGTGAGCGTCCGCAAGAGCCTCCCCGCGGAGCTGCGTCCCCCGGGAGCTGCCCTGGGTGACACAGGAAACCGAGACAGGAAAGAGCGGCGAACCCACGTGTCCCCAACGCCACCGCTGCCCGCGCGGAGCGGGATCGTCCCCAAGGGAYGCGAGAGCCGCGTGCGCCGGGATGCCTTGGGAAGCGGCAGCGCCCGCGCGGAGGGCCAAGGGGAAGGGGGGAAACCACAACCATCTTCTCTGCAGCCAGCTCTGTGGGAAAAGCTACCGAGCGGGGAGCTGAAGTTGCAGAGTGACTAATGCCCAGAAATAAATAAATAAGTCGCAGCGTGGAGGGAGAGAGCAGAGGCAGAGGGCGAGGAAGCCCTCGTAGCTGGAGCCGCGTTTGCCGGAGGCTTCGCTAGCGAGCGGCGAGGAGGGGATGGCAGAACTCACCAGAAACGACCCCGATGGCGACGTACATGTCCACCACGGTGCGGGCGAAGGAGGCGGCCACCATGCCGCTGCTGATGAGCACCCCGCCGGCCATCACCACCACGCGGTGGCCAAAGCGGTTGCTGAGCACCGTGGAGAGGGGAGCTGGAAGAGAAGAGCCCGTGAGGGCGGGCGGGCGCCCGCGGCGGCTCGGCCCGCTCCGCCGCCCCGCTCCGCGCGCCCACCTGTGAACGTCTGCACGAACACGCATATGGAGATGATCCAGGATATCCTGCTGTTGGTTTCATCAAAGCTTTCCATCAGGTCGTTGAAGAAGACCCCAAAGGACTTGATGATGCCGTACGTGAGGGCTTCCACAAAGAAGAAGGCGAGCGCGACCGTCCAGCCCCATCCTCCGTCAGGCACTTTAGTATAGACATTGGGAGCGGCGCACGACATCTTCACTGCTTTGACCGTCATTCTGGATCTGCGAGAGAGGGCAGGAAGAGCGAGGCATGAGCAGGGGAAGAGCCCGGCCCCGGGACGCCCAGCTCGGCACCTGCAGCAGCGCCCRCGCGGAGCCAGGCGCGGCCGCGGGACTCCGGGAGAAGTTTCCCTCCCGGCGCCACGGGGCTGCTTTGTCCGGCYGTGGCCTTAGAGCCGAGGAGAAACTCCAGGCTCGGCCAGCGCTGCTGCGGCGCCGTCACCTGAGCGCGGGGACACCGTTCCCGAAACATCCACCGGCTCCGGYGCGGAGTCTCACGCCCGCCGGACAAAGCCGCCCTAATCCCCCCGCCGAGCGGCATTCCCGAAATCCCGACCCGGGTCGGGATCTCAGGCTTCCTCCCTGTGGGGCCGGTCACTCGGAGTTTTCCARTGGGAGTTTTCCAAGGGGATGCGGGGGGACGGATAACTTGCTGGGAAGGTGCCCGATGCCAAAATGGCGTGTGCGGCACCCGCTCCCATCCCCGCCACCAAGCCCAGTTTGGGGACCCGGCGCCCTCCCGGTGATGCAGCTGCGACAGGCGGGGGATGCTCCGTGCACCGGGGGGCTCCTCCGGGCTGGGGACCCGCTCGTGGTGCGGGGGTCCCGCCGTGCCCCCCCGCACCCCGTGCGCCCCGCAGCAACTTCGCGCCGGGGCCGGGCACGTGCGGGACCCCCGCGACCCCCCCCGGGGGCCGCCCCGCGTGCGCGGAGCCGCCGCGCGGGCAGCGCCCGGGATAGCGGGCAGCGCGCTAGCCAATAAATAAATACAGCATCACCTAAAAGAAGGGGGAAAATGCAATTAAAAAAATAAAATGCAGCACATGATATGAAAAAAAAAATAGCGATGGAGAAGAGCGCTGCGGGAGGCTGTGGGAAYCCCCGGGCAGCCCCGCGCGGGGGGCACCCAGCCTCCCCCCCATCACTTTCCCAACATTTCGGGCGCGTTTTGCGCATCGCCGCCGCACCGGCTGCTCCGCGCGGGCGCAGCGAGGCGGGGGAGGGCGGATGAAAAAAAAAAAGATAAGGGGGGAAGGGAGGAAAAAAATGATAATAATAAATAATGGGGAGGGGGGCCCGCGCCCCGGGCGCACTCACCGGCGCTGGCGGCGCTAGGGGCTGCCCATGGCGGCGGCGGGAGCGCAGGCGGCGCCGCTGCCGCCGTCCCGGCTGCTGCGCTGCCCGCGGCGGCGCCGGCTGCGCGGCGCTCGCTCCCGGCGCTCCCTTATATACCGGCCTGAGCCGGTCTGCGCCGGCCGCGCCGCT
>NW_020455710.1:3936392-3956081 GCF_003342845.1 Nothoprocta perdicaria
GGTTGCGCAGGCCGCGCAAAGGTGCGCGGGGAGCCGGGGGGAGTTGCACGGGCCGCGCAGAGGTGCGCGGGGGTAGGGCGGGCGGGTGTCCGCGCGGGGGGTGGCGCAAGGGCAGCACGTGCGCGCGCAGAGCTGCGCGGGGTCTCGTGCACGCGGGGCTGCGCGGAGCGGAGCYGCCCCGGGCGGCACCTGCGGCGSCTCCGCGGCCCCCCCGGGTCCCCTCGGGTATCCCCGGGCGCGGCGGGGGAGCCGCCGGGCAGCGAGGGAGCAGGGGACATTCTCGGTCTGCCCCGTGCTCGGAAAATGCGTTTTTTTCCAGTCACAAAGCAAAGGAGCAGCCCCCTGTGGCACCCGGGAGTCCCCGGCGCCCCACGGAGCGGCCCTGCTCCACTGCGGGTGCATCAGGAGTGGGGGGGCTGCAGGGAGAGCCCCCAGGAAGGGTCCTGTTTGGCCATGGGTGCAGCAGGATCTGGGCATCCACAAGGAAACCTCTGGAAAAGGGTCCCTCATGGTGCGGGGTGAGGCATTTTGTTGGGATTGGCGTCAGGAATATTCCTTCCCSGGAATGCCGGTGGGAGCGTCGCAGGTGCCCGCAATTGGCGCAGTGCCCCCAAATCCCGGACCGCCTCYGGGTCGGGAGGACAAGGCCAGTCACCCACCGCCCCCGCGGGGGGACTTGGACCCRTGTCTCCCAGCTCTGCTCCTTCCTTGGGGTTGCATCTGAACAAGCCCCTGTCCCAGCACCCGCTTTAGGGACACTCAGATTTTCCCATCTTGGGAAATCCCTTTCCTGTGGCTCCCTGTATTTTTATGTTTCCGCTCTTTGGGGTGACGCTGTCCGTCCCGGTGCGCAGGCTCTTCCCGGCGGATCGGCCGCACCAGGACGGTCCCGGCAGCTGCAGTGCCAGTGGTTAGGGGACAACAAAAGAGGTTTGTGCCTCCAGGGGAGAAATAAGAATGCAAATATCTCTGGCATGAAAAAACAAAGGAGTTTTCTCCTTGGTATTTCTTGTCAGTGCTCTGCATCTGCCCCTCTCTGTTTCACCTTCCCATTCTTCCCCTTTGCCCCTTTTTATGCTTTCTACTCCCCACAAGTGCGTTGAGACTTCGTAGAGGCTTTTGGGATGGACACTGGGTTATCCCGCTCGGGTTTATCCCGCTGTTCCTGCATGGACGATGTTCTGTGCAAAAGACCTAGCAGTAAGAGGGGTGAAAAAAACCTCTCCCGCCTGAGTACCTGGCAGAAATCCTAGCAAATCTGCAAAAATATGTTTTTGTCAGTGCTGCTTATTCTGGTAGGAGAGCTAGTCTAAGCTATTCCGGTAGGAAGCCTTTTTTTTTTCCTGGAATGAGCTCCTGCCTCTGTGCGCAGCATTGGGCAGGCGGCGTTCGCAGGAAGGCGGCTCTGCCGAGGGGCCCAGCGGGACCCGGGCAGGACTCGCACCCGCTGCCACCGCCGAGTTCCCGTCGGAAACAGAACCTGGGCATGGTTGTTTTGGACCCTGCGGGAGCCTGCTGGGCCAGGCAGATGCTTTTGGCTCCCGCTGCATCCCGTCTCCCTGCTTTTCCCGACCTGGGCTCTCCGTGGGTTGCTGGAGAGGTCCAGGCAGCTCGGAGGGGCCTGGGAGACTTCAAAGCGCAGCAGGTTCCTGGGCCGGGGCCGCCGCTTTGTTCTCCAGGCAGGCGTGAAAACGCCAAAGAATGTGAAAAATGTGACAATGAGGCGGCCAGCCCGAGATTTGTAAACTTCTGGTTAATGTGTAATAAAGGCCGAGTGCTGGGCAGGCGAGCGGGGCACGGGCAGCGGTGCCATCCGCGGTGCTTGGGCATCCTCCGGCCGCCCCAGCCTCCGGGCTTCTTGGCTTCGGCCTCTCTGCTTTGCCTGTGCTTGCCGACCTGTGTTATCTGCCTTTATCAAACCACACTTTCACCCGTGCTGACCGTTGAGCTGCTCCTCAGACTGGGGACTTTGTCCCGGGAATGGGCCCCGGCGTCCCGCCGGAGCACCGCGTGTCGGGGAGCTCGGGGGCGCTTCATCTGCGGGGCAAAGGAGGCCTTAATTGGGGTGTAATTGCACCTGGGGAGCTAACCCGGGCGCGATGCAGAGCGCTGCCTTTGCTCTCTGCCACCCGGGTGTTGGGCACCCAGGCCAGGAGCTATCGCAGCCGCCAGGTGGGTGCAGAGCCCCGGACCCCAAGCGGCTCGTTCGTAGTGACATGAAAAGCCGCAGAGGATGCGGTTTTGAGGTCTGCATCTCCGTGGGCTAGAGCTGAGCATCAGCACAGTTTTTCTCCCCCATTTCTGACCTGAAGCCCTTTTTGAGAGGAATATGCAAGGTGCCCGCGTGGCTTCAGTCCCCTCTGGGGTTGTGGAGCACAGTTCGAGCAGGAGGCGAATCTCTAAAAGCAGCCTGTGATATCAGGGAGGAATTGCTTTTATTTTATTTTATTTTATTTTATTTTATTTTATTTTATTTTATTTTATTTTATTTTATTTTATTTTATTTTATTTTATTTTATTTTATTTTATTTGTGGGAAAGCAAAGATACTTTAGCTCCGGTCAACCGTGTCCCCAAACCTAATCGAGGCTCCTCTTGCTGCTTGGCAGCTCGGAGGAGCTGTGGTTTTGTGGTCCAGGCAGAGCGTGGGCCCACGCAGCCGGTCCGGCCGCCCCGTCGAGCTCCACACGTGGAAGTTCATGAACTGAAGCTCAGGGCTACAAGTTGCTGAGCTGTGTTCCCAGTCACTGAGGTGCTGCGTGAAAAGTCCAGGAGCTGCCGGTCTGAGCTGCCGGCCTGAGCCCTTAAAATCTGAATAATGAAGCCTGTGATTAATTTGTTTTGCCAGCTACAAAATGATYGGCCTACAGATGGGGCTCATTGTATTTCCTCTCCTGCCTCCTTGTATCACACTATCGTTTTAAGCCAGTCGATTCCCTTATAGACTCCCCGCTCGGGTTTATCTGGGTCGCTCGGGCTGCCGTCCTGCCCGGCGGTGTTGACGACCCCTCCGAGCTGTGTCCTCAGCGGTGCATTCCTTCCCCAAGGTCGCCCATACACAACTGGAGGCATCTCTCACAACACCGGTCCTAGCTGGACGCCGCTGGCCCGCGCGCGTCGCCCCCGCCACGGGCTGCCCCGTCCCGGCACGCGGGGCGCCGCACCGGCACCGGGCTCCTTCCTACCGGCTTCTTTTAACAGAKCCAGGCAGATTTGCCTGCCTTTGGCCTTAATTTTCCCCTCAAGATCCTGTGCTTCCCTCCTGTGTCATTAGTCTCCAGGGTGTTCACCCTCTTGCTGCTGCCTTTGCAGCAACCCCTCTGGTTTGGAAGGCAGTGCAGCAGAGGGTTCAGCCCCATCAAGCCCAGCATTCCTGGGATTTGTGGCATTCCCTGTTTCCCGGGATTTCTGCCCTCTCACTGTGAGGAAGCRGCTTCTGCTGCTCCCCAGGGTGCGATTTGGTGCCTCTTCACCCCAGGGGTGAGAATGGGGCAGCGCAGGGAGGKCCAAATCAGAGCAAGGAGCTTGGGGAGCCAAGCGAGTTCCTTGCAAGTTGTGAAGACGCAGAGCAAGCCTGTGCACATTTCCCCCCTCTTGCAGATGTCAGCAGTTCTGCTTAACCTGGCGGGCTTGGGAGTGAGAGGCAGGAGCCCTGGAGCAGCGATGTTCCCAGGGCTGCTCAGAATACCCTTTGCAAAAGAGGAAGTCGGGCTGCTCTGCGTGAAGTGCCCAGAAGTTATGTGGCGATTGCAAGAAAGAGGCACTCGTCGTTTCCCTGCGTCGCGGCCGTTGAGCAATGCCGAGCCTGACAGCAGTGCAGCTTCAAAGGGAAAGTGTCGGCATCTGGATAAACCGTTCGTGCCCGTGCTGCACTGGAGGCCGAAAGAGCTGCCCCTTCAGGTGCTGATGGTGTCTTGTTTTTCCTGCACAGGATTCGTTGTAGCCCTCCCCGAAGGGCCGTCGGACACTAGGCGCCAGCACCTTGGTTATCCCTCGGAAGAGACGGACAGGCGTGGGAGCTGCCGTTGAGAGCGGTGCTCCCAGCTCCGTGTGGGAAGAGCCTCTTGTCCGAGGCCGTGGCCCCTGGGCTGCAGTGATCGGGAAGGGGCTGCTCGAGAAAACCAGCGCGCTCCCGGAGGAGAAAATACCGCCCAGGTTTACGTTCCCTTAGGTGTTTACCAGGAAAGAAGGGAGAGCTCGAGCAGAGCGGCGGGGGCTCCAAAGGGACCCGCGCCATGCGGGCCCGGTGGGCGGCCGCGCTGGCCCTGCTGGCGGCCGCGCTGGCCGGGCTGCCCCGTGGCCGTGCCCAGCGCCCCGCGGGCCCCGCGCCGCCCCGGCCCAGCTTCATCGTTATCCTGGCGGACGACCTGGGCTGGGGGGACGTGGGGGCCAACTGGCCGGCCACGAAGGACAYGCCGAATTTGGACGAGCTGGCGGAGCAGGGCACGAGGTGAGCGCCRGCCGCGGCGCGGGCGGGCGCCGTCCTGCGCCCCGTTACCACGGCCCCGTCCGCAGGTTCGTGGATTTCCACGCGGCCGCCTCCACGTGCTCGCCGTCCCGCGCCGCGCTGCTCACCGGGCGCCTGGGCGCCCGCAACGGCGTCACCCGCAACTTCGCCGCCTCCGCGCGCGGCAGCCTCCCCCTCAATGAGACCACGCTGGCCGAGGTCCTGCGCGCCGCCGGCTACAGCACGGCGGCTATAGGTAACCCTGGCCCTGCCCAGGCGCTTCCCAAGGGATGGGCGCCAGCGGGATGAAGCTGCCTGCTTGCAAGGGAACCGGCAGCGGGTGCGATGCTGAAGGAAGGAGAGACCCAACTCTCAGGTGGCAACTAATGATGGATTTAAAGGGTTGCCCCTGAGAGGTTTTTCTCTCTGTTTGCAATTGCACACATGCATAATTCATCAAAAAAAAAAAAAAAAAGAAGTAATTTTCAAGCAGAAAACACCGCCTGAAATTTGGGCCTGCTCCAGTTTTAAATTGAAGCACGCGTTGCATAACCTTGAGAATGAATGTGCTCCGTTTCGTCAGAAAGCATGACGGTGCAGAGCGGCGCTGTCCTCGCGCGCCCCGCGCCCGCCCTGCCGCGCTCGGGGCCGGCTTGGAGCGCGGCAGGGCCCGCGTCCGCGGGTGCTCGTGGCAGATAAGGGGCCGTCGGGTTGTCTTCCCATAGATAACGGGGCCGAGTGAATTCCCATTGCGACCAGCACATTGGGGGAAAGAGTTGTCTTGAGGAGTTGTCTTGAGGAGTTGTTGGGGAAAGGAGTTGGCCTTGGAGAGCATTGCCAAGAAGGGCTGCACAGGGAAAGGTTGCCCCACGCCAGGGCATTTCCCGTTTCCTTCTGCCTGGCTTTTTTTTGCTCTTCTCGCCCCGTATCCACGTTCTCAGCGTGAGCCAGGATCAGGACACTGTGTGTGCTGGAGCTGGGAGGATGAAGCCGGTTGTTTAGAACTGGTTGGAAAGTCCTCTCCTCCACCGCTAATGTGTGAAAGAGCCTTTTAAGGCTTCGGGCGGTTGGTTTGCTCAGACACAAGATACCTTCAGCATTTTTTTGTGGGTTTCTGCAAAGCTGCATTCTAGAAATCAGGCCAGCAAAAACAAGTAGCCTTTTTGTTGCTAGATTAAAACCTCCTGCGCTGTGGCCCGTGTGTAATCGCTGCGAACTGCAAAGTCCATAGCCAAGTTAATCTCTGAATTGAAAGGCTTTTTATGGCTTCTCCACAGGCAAATGGCACCTGGGACACCATGGCCGCTATCACCCCAGCTTCCGCGGTGAGGATTTCCCTTCTCTGAGCCGGTCCCAGGGCTCCTGGGGTGGTTTGTGGAGTGGGCTGGGTAATTTGTGGACTGGGGTGGAAAAGGGGGTATTCCCAGCATGGAAGGTAACACTGAGGGCTTCTCCTTTGTGGCTCCTGGTGGGGTGAACTAACCTGGGCTGCGGGGGGAAAAACGTCAGGGAGTGAAACGTGGGGTGACGATGGGCTGCCAGGAAGCTCCCCGGAGCAGGGCAGGTGTGTCCAGACCTGCTGGGCTGGAGGTGGCCTTGCAGCCRGGGCTGGAGCTCTGCTCCCCGTGTGCCAAAAGGCTCCGCAGCCCCAGCTGGGCAAGCGGAGTGGCCCGGCTCCTTCCAGCAGCCTCACCCGGCTCCCACGCCGCTCTGGACCTCAGGTTTCGACTATTACTTCGGGATCCCCTACAGCCACGACATGGGCTGCACGGACACCCCTGGCTGCAACCTGCCGCCGTGTCCCGCCTGCGCTCGCCTCGATGCAGCTCCCAGGTAGGGCTCCGTGCCGGGGGGGCCGAGAATACCTGCAGGCAGGTGTTTGCACAGCCCCTCCAGCCCCCAGAGCTCTTGGGGTTGGAAGGTGAAGGCTTCACTCCGGGCATTTGCTGTGGGCATCTGCTCTCCTCGCCTGGCTGTGTCGCATCCCTGCGAGCTGCTGGTGGCCACATTGCCCATGCTGGTACTAACGGGGTTGCGACTTCTCCTCGGCAGCCACATGAGAAGAGACTGTTACACGGAGGTGGCCCTTCCTCTCTTCGAGAACGTCACCATCGTCCAGCAGCCCGTCAACCTGAGCAGCCTGGCGGCGCTCTACGCGGAGAGAGCCTCGTGGTTCATCCGGCGAGCCCGGTAAGGAGCCCGCGCGCCCGGCCCGCGGCCGCTCGGTGCAGGAGCTCAGGGTGCAGGCATTGCTGGTAGGTCACTAACCCTGGCGAAACGGGGACTCTGGGGTGCTCCCGCTGAGCTGGAGAGYGGTGGGTGTTTCCTGCCGAGCCTGTTTCTTGTTTGCCCTGAGCTCTGCAGTATTTGAGGGCTGAGTTTGGCGGCTGGGTCCTAGCTGGCGGTGCTCAGGCTGTGGTGATGTTGGTGCTGCAGAGTTATTAGAGCAAAGCAGCTCCGTGCACGTGCATGGGGAACCCAGCGCTACGAAGCGCCGCGCTGGGGTGCTCCAGGTGAGCAGTTTTCCTCTAAGGATTCCCAGGGAGCAGATCTGTGCGGAGCAAATGTCAACAGGTCTGTTCTCGAGCCCGCTGTAAGAGGCAGCAGCCGCCTAGGATTTCATTGATGTTCTGCAGGATTACCCTCAGAGTGCTTTGACCTTCAATGCATCTCCTGTAAAGGGATCATGAGTGTTTATAAATACAATTTACTAGAAAGGTCAAAGCTTTTGATCTCTGTGTGTGCTGCCYGGTGTGGCGCCGTGCTCGTGCAGCGACGGGGAATTCAGTCGCAAGTGGTGTGAGATCCCAGGTGATGGGAGCAGAGCTCACGCTTGGCTCTCTCACTGTGTTGGACTGGGGAATAAACCAGAATCCCGGGTCGAAAAGATGCTACTGTCCATGGGAACGGCAGTTTCCTGCAAATGGTTATTTAGCTAACTGATTTGTGGGTGCAAAGGCATTTTTAGTGGTCTGGTGTTCTACAAAGGCTAGGACAGAGCTAGGAATTTGGGTTTCTGACTCTTATTCTGGTGTCTAATCTTCTCTTTTATTTATTTTCATGGTTCCAGAGTAGGCCTGGTAGAGTCATCAGATCTGGAACAGCCTTTGCTCTGTTCCTGCCTGTCCCAGAACGAGAAAAAATTGTGTCCCGATGAGCAGAACGGGCAGCTTTGTCCCTTCTCCTTGAAAGTTTCCCCGCTATGTGATGATGTGTGAGGCTTTTCTTTCCTTTTGCCAATGAGGTGGTGCTGGTTGCTGGTGGACACAAGAGAGTGCGCGCTGTGGTCTTGTAGGTGTAGGAGATATTGGGATGTTGCAGAGTGTGGAGCACAAAAAAGCCTTGAGGTGAAATGTAGGAATTAATTCACTAATGTGACTTCTCCTGCCTGGAGTAATCACTGCCTGGCTGTAGGACAATGTACATTTCTGCTTGTAAAATGGGACTGGACATTGGTTCCTCAGTCCTAGCTGCTCTGGGGAAATGTGAGCAGGACAAAATGTGTGGAGATCRTAACTGGGGCACTAGGACTTAACGTCCGTTTTCTCTGGGTCTTATAGGAAAATTAGGAATCTGGGCTTGAGTTTTCTAGAGGAATAAAACACCTTTTCTGAGCTGCGGAGATGAGAACCCTGGAATCTCTGCTGATGGGCTCCCTGTCATGTTTCATWATCCCTATTATTCGAGGATTAGGAGCTGTGGCTTTGCAAAATGCCTTTCTGCAGTGTGAAGAGGGGAAATGCTGCAGGGCAGCAACATCTGAACAGTTGTGGCCTGTTGGTTGCTGCTCTCCTTGCTAATGGCATTGTTAATGACCTTGTAAGAGGCAGTCCTGAACCTTTGATAAGTGATAAAAGGCATTAAAGATATAAATTCTTATATCTTTAAAGCCTGGGTATCATTTTGCTTGCAAATTTGCTTGCAAATTTACCCCCTCAGAAGCAAAAGAGGTGGCAGCTTCATGCAGTGGTTGTGCAGGCTGAACAGTGTGGTGGGCTTGGGGTCGACAAATGCATGCAACCACCTCGTTGCATTTGGGTGCTTGTCTGTTTGAATGCAATTTGTGCAAAATCCCTCCAGCCTGGCGAATGCGCTTTGTTAGACTTTGGAACCAAATGGGTGTGCTCTGGGTTAATAGAAAAATCTTTTAACCTCCTAATAGATATTTTGGGGTTATCTGCGTTTGCAGAGAACTGGATTAAACAGGTACCTGCTTTTTTGCTTGCTCTCTCTGATAGTGTATTTCAGTTTTACTTAGCCTGACTCACGCAGTGTGGGGCAACCAAAAGAACACTGGATTTGTCATCTCAGTGTTCTTTTAACTGGTCGTGTCAAGGTTGAGCAATTAGTGGCAGTGAGATTTGGCTCCCTCCAGAAGAACAACCCTTGGAGTGCAATAAACAGGAGAGCAAAGGCCAAGGGCATCTGTCTTGACTTATTGATTAGAAGTTTGCTGGGTTTTGGGGAGAAGGGCTGAGTTATGAAATGTGGATGCAGAAGGTCAGCAGGCGCCGTAGATGACTGAGCGGCGTGAGCCCCTCTGGATCTCCTGGATTGTTTTCCAGGAGTCTGGGGCYGGGCAGGTTGGATGGGACAAACCCTCTTGCTCCTGTCGGGCCCCGGGGCTCTGCTGGGCGGCGCACAGTGCCGACGCGAAGCAGAAAAACGCTCCCGGCTGCACAAGAGCTGCTAAGCACAGGCTTGAATTGGTGCGGTTGTGCAGATAAGAAGCCAGTCAGATGCTGAGCATTTTTGCATGATAAAGTGGTGAATGTTTGTGCCCTCCGAGCCGGGCTCATCCCCCTGGCTCTGCGGCTGGCAGGTCCTAGCCGAATCCCCTGCTGATGYGGGAACAAGGGAAGCTCTACGTTTGGGGAGCTCCAGGAGAAAGGAGCCAGTGGCCAGAGGTTGTCCTTTTGCAGCAGCAGCTCACGAGAAATGCGGTCAATTCCCCTGTTTCTCAAATTTCGTTGTTTTGCAGAAGCTGCAGCACCCGGCCGGGCGCCGATAGGGCCCAAAACCTCTTCTGGCTCCGGCCCTGCTCCACATAAAGAGGCCATTCAGGCAGGGATGAGATTTATTAAATGGTGATGCCGAGGTGGGTGACATMTGTGCGGCAGAGGAAGGAAGTGAGGGCCACGGGCTGTAAACAGCCCTTGGAGAGAGCAGGGAAGCATCTTAATTTCTGCCGGAGCRGGACAGCGAGGTGGCCGCGCGCGGGGCCGGGCACGGACACGGCCGGCTCGCCGGGAGCTGCTCCCTCCCCGCCGCTGGTCATCCCACCCTTCCCTTCGGAGGTCCCTGAGGAAGAGCGGGCCTCGTCGCAGGCGATAAATATAGCCGTAAACAAGAAAACAGGACGTGTCTGCGGGCGGGCTGCGAGCGCCGGCCACGGCCCAGCGGCCTCGTGCTGCGGACGTGCCGCCTCCGAGGCCGCGCTCGGGGCCTTCGGCCTCCTCCTCCTCCTCTGCTCACGGAGCTCACCGGGGAGCGGGAAGGAGGGAAACGGGAGCCGAGCGGAGCAAGGAAGGGGGTTGCCGGGGTCCTGCCGGTGCCCGGCAGCCCCTCGCGGATGTGGGTTGGCCGAGGAAGCCCCGGCAAGGCGAGGAGGAAGAGGGAGGAAAGTCAATACCAGCRGGAAGCAGGGAAAAAGTGACTCACGGCCGGGAAGGGCCGCGGGGAGCGYTGGGCTCGGAAAGCCGCCGTCGCTCCGTCCGCCCCACGTGCCGCCGTTGCCTCTGCTTCCCCCGCAGACGCCCCTTCCTCCTCTAYGTGGCCCTGGCCCACGTGCACGTGCCGCTGGCCGCCCCCTGTGGCGGCCGCCCGCGCCGCGGCGCCTACGCCGCCGCCCTCAGGGACATGGACGCGCTCGTGGGGAGCCTCAAGCGTGCGGCCGACGGCGCCGCCGACGGCGCCACGCTGCTCTGGTTCGCAGGTAATGCGGCGAGGCCGAGCTCGCCATCCCCATCCCCATCCGTGGGGATTTTCCCCCGGCAGAGCCGCGGTCCCCGAGGGGACCGGCCCTGYTCCCCGGAGCTGCTTGTCCCCTGGTTGCCCGCCTCGAGCCGCTTGTTTTCCGCCGGCCGTGGGCTGAAGCCGGACGGCTGCCTCTTAATGAGGCCTCAAATCCCCGTTAATTGAACAGCCCAAATCCACTCTCGCCCAGAAGCCTCCCTAATGAGGCCGGCTTGCTCTGCCATGACGGGTGACAGGAACTGCCCGGGGGCTCATTAGAGCCCGCGGCTCCCATTGCAGATCCGGGCACGCAGGGAGCTTGGGCTGCCTTGCAGAGATGGGGCCGTTTTGCCTGGGAATCAACGTTTCTTGCCAGCAGCYGGCAGGCCCTGCTCCCGCTGCCGTGGGCCATGGAGAGGAGGATATCGGGGGGCACAGCTCTTTGGGCAGGGCACAATAATTCCCCAAAACGCAGGATGGAGGGTGCCCCAGGTCCCACTTTGACCCTCAGAGAGCRTGGGGTGTCCCCGGGGCTTCCATCAGCCCGTCCGTGTCACCCACGGGGACGTTTTTCTCTTGCAGGTGACAACGGGCCCTGGGCACAGAAGTGCGAGCTGGCCGGAGACGTGGGGCCCTTCGTCGGCGCGTGGCAGCGCCCGCGAGGTAACAGGGCCTCCCTGCGGGGCCCATTTCTCCTCTCCGGGACAGGCGTGCTGCTCTCGAGGGTTTTCCCAGAGCCCAGAGCGGCCGCGGGGCTGCCATGTGGCTGCCCAGCACAGAATCACAGAATATTCCAGGTTGGAAGGGACCTCTAGAGATCATCTAGTCCAACCTTCCTGCTCAAGCAGGGACACCTGGAGCATGTGGCACAGGGCGCAGCCCAGGTCCCTGCACAAGTGTGCCCAGTGTGCCCAGCTCCAGCAGGACCTCGTGTGCCCCATGCATTGAGCTGCTAGCATCCCGAGCCCGCTCCACAGAGAAAGCCCCAGTGAGCCCCGGAGCTTCGCGGGACTTTTATTTGCTTTCTCTCCAGCGTTTTTTTTTTTTCCTTCTCCTTTTCCGGCCAAGCCATCTGCTTGGTGGGTTTATTTCAGCCCGAGCGGCCAGAAGCCCGCATGAGTCAGGCGTTTCCCACTTCTGCTTGTATTACGCACTGTCCGTGCGTGCCGGGTCCCGTTTCCCCGCTCGCTCTGGGTCAGCCGTGGCGGTGGAGGCCGCGGCGGCGGAGGCCGCGCGTCTCTTTCCCCCTCTGCTTCCTGACAGGCAGCGGCGAGAGGAAGCGGGGCCGGCTCCCGGCGCAGACCCYGCGGCGGGCTGGGCGGATGCCCTTGCTCTTCTCCCTTTCCGCTTCCCCGGGGTACATTTCGTTGGGGTGTCCTGGCCTCGGGAAGACATCGGAGCCTTCAGTTTTTTAGCAACACTGAGTTTTTCAGTAAACAAACAAATCCTGCCGCTGACCTGGGCTGCTCTTGAGCAACCGATGGTCACAAGTCAGAGTATCTGGTACAGGCAGTGCAGCGTGCGGGAACAGAGCTGCAAAAACACAAACCCCTTCCAGCATCTTGCTGCCCACATGCAGCCCTGCGAAAACAACCCTGAATATCACGTAAGGTTAGGAAGTAGATCAAGTTGTCAGGTTTCTAGGAGCTGGCTGTAAATAGCAGCTGGGAACAATGATTTCTGAAATCCCACAGCTTGTTGCTGCACAGATATTTTGAAAGCAGAAAAACATATCTGGGACYATAATAGCTGCGCGTTACTGTCAGCCGCTGGCTGATCTGTATCTAATGCTGCAAACTCCCGTGACCCTGCGAGCTGTTTCTTTAGCACGGCACCGTGCAGAACTTGTTTTACGTAACCTGTTGGGTAACCCTGCCTATCCCTTGAGCGCCCCAGCACCTTCCACCTTCGTGTGCTGGYGGGAGCGCTGCGGATCCGCGATACCCCAGCCCTGCCGTGACTTCCAGCGGGAATGGGTTCGGTGCTGCCGAACGGCATTCCTGCAGGGGAAGGGATTTTTAGGGAAGGGGAGGAGGTGGGTGGAGGATCACTCGGGAGCATATACATTTCRCATAGTTCGGTGTTTCCTTTCAGGGTCCAACTCAAATTCCAGGCGTGTTTTCCATTGATTTACGTGGTCACGGATTAGGGGATTGGGAGAACGGCAAGTCCGTGTGCTTGGCTTCGCCCCGCTCCTGTCCGAGGAGGCAGCGATGGGCAGGGGCTGTTGGGACCCTGGTGCTGTGAGAGGCGCCTCTGGGCTCGCCTCCYGCTCCGGGGCTGGCTGGAGGACAGGGCTGTGGCAGATGGGGGACCGGGGATGCGGTGGCTTTCTTCCTTCACCGGGAATGCTCAATTCTGCCTTTCCTGGAAAGCCGTGGCTTCCATCAGTCTCTGTCACTGCGGGATTGCATCACCGCTGGTCTTGAGAAAATCCCTGGTTTGGTCTGGGGCATTTCAGCACTGTTTACTGCTGGAAGTGCTAACGTTGGCTTGTCCAGGGCAGCTCTGGCTGCTGTGTTTCTCCAGACACTCAGTCCAGACCAGTCAGCACCCGTCGACACTCTGCTTGTGAGGGGCTGCTGCCTAAAGCTCTTGCTGACCTGTCCTTTAGATGTTGCTGAGCTCCCGTGCGGGGTGTGCACTGTTAAAACGCTGTACTCAACATTGCTTCTTGCAGCATCTACAAACAGGAGTGGCCCCTTCAGTCACACGTGGYGCACGTTGGAGCGCTGCTCATCTTCCCAGTAGCTGCAAGGGATCCGGGTGCAGACTGTGTCCCTCCCGGCTCCAAAGGCAGGAATTCCAGAGGTTTGGGTGGGAAAAGGGAGAGGGGGGAACGCGGCTTGTCTGAGCCATCAGGATGAATGGTGTCCCCRTGTTCTGCATGGTGTCACTGTCACAGCGGTGTCCGCCCTAGGGACACTCACACCCGTGTTTTCTTTTCCCCTAGCAGCGTAAGCCCAGCTGCATCATTCTGAGAAGGCAGCATCGTCCCAAATAAGTGTAAAATGAGCCGTGACTCACTGTGACTCCCGGAGAGGCTCGGACGGGATGGGGAGTTCCATAGAAACCGCACATGCACTCCCAGGCCAGGGCCGGCTTCAAAGCTTGTTGTGCAGCAGAAAGAACATCTCCTTTCTCTTGGCTCTGCCTGGAGGAAATGGCTTTGGATTAACGCTGTTGCCATGTGCACGCCTGAAAGCAGGGCAAACAAAAGGAAACGGCCTCAAGCTTGGGAAGGCTTTTGGTGAACGGGTTGAGACTTTCTCTTTGTCCCCTGCCCTGCTCTCCCTTCCCCGGCTGCTCTTGGGGCTCTTGGTGCTGCAGCAAGAGCCGCGTTTCTGCAGTGCCCCTGTGGCCACGTCCTGCTGCTCCAGGCCCATGCTTTGGCCCTGGGATCCTGGCTGGGAAGAGGGATGGATGGGGTGATTTTCCTGCGTGGAGAGGGATGGGGTGACTTCCCTGCAAGCTGCAGAGCTGCTTGGGTCTCCACACAGCGGTAGCAGCACAGGGGCCTTCAGGCTGTGCTGGGCAAGCAACGAAAGGGTTAATTCAACAACAGTAGCGTTATCAGAAGGAATGTGTTTTTAATGGAGCCGTTTTCGTGGCTTGCAGGGGACCCCCTTAACTTTCCTCTCCCGTGTGACCCAGCCCCATCTCGCGGGTGCACGGGGCCAGGCGGGGGGCACTGAGCGCGGCCTCCGTGTCTTGCAGGTGGGAGCTCCGCAAAGCAGACCACGTGGGAAGGAGGCCACCGGGTGCCGGCGCTCGCGTACTGGCCCGGCCGCGTCCCCGCCAACCGGAGCAGCGCCGCGCTGCTGAGGTAGGGACAAGGACACCTTGCCGTGGTCCACGCCATGGGTGAGCACTCGCTGCCGCTGTGTGCGGYTCTGCTTGCCTTGGCACCGCGTCCGGGGCCCTGTGACGAAGCCAGGAGGACGAATGCCCCCGCCTTGCAAGGACACGCTGTCACCAGGCAGGTGATGAGCTCCGGGAACCGGCTGCTTCACTTAATTCTGGCAGTGGTGGCCYGTGTTCGTTCCTGAGTGCCTTGTGTAAGACCTCGCTTCGCCCGTGAGCCTTTAATGCCTCAGCAAAGCGTTGCTGCCAGCTTGTTCCGTGGGGCTGGGCGGGAGGCATCTGTGTCCCGGTAATTAGCAGATGATGCTGTCCTCGCTCGGCACCGCGGAGCGGGCTCAGGCTTTGTGGTTTGCAGGCGGCTTCGTGTGGAGGCGACTGCGGTGGTGGGAAGGGGCTGGYCGCAGAGATGGGGTTTGCAGGGAGCTCAGGATGCGGCCAGGCTCAGGGGTGGCTCTGGCAGCCCCTGCGGGGGGTTTCGGGCAGAGCGGAGGAAGGCARTGTTGTCATCTCCTGCTCCTCGCCTGTGCGGCACAGTTGGGCTGCAGGGATCTGCAGGGAGCCCCAGCTCAGCAGCCCCTTGCAGCCGCCTGCCTCTTCCTCATCCTCTTCCTCCTCCTCGCTGCATGGCGCGAACCCAACCAGGCTTTTGGCTCACGTGGTCCCTCACTTTTCCAAAGCGAGCAGATCCCGGCCAAGCGCTGGCRGTTCAGGTTGGTGCTGCCACGTTGGCTGCCCCAGGCCTTGCCCTCCCCTGCTCCGTGCGTTTCACCCTTGCGTCCCCAGGGCCGGCATGTTTCACCCGACTCTCCCTCTCGGAGCGGGGCTCGCTCTGCAAAACGGAGGCCTTTTGGTGCAAGGGAGATTGCCCTACACCGAGCAGCTCCCGTGGGCTCAGCCTGCGCCCCAGGCAGCGCGGAGCATCGGGACGGCTCAGCCCACCCTGAAACRGCTGCATTCCCACGTCCCGGAGCTGGTCCGGCAGGCTGGGCAGCCATGGAGGAACACGGGACATGGGCCCACGGCCACACATGGAAACGGGGATAGCCCCGCGGSGGCGGCCAGGCCCGTCTCCGTCCCGCTCGCCTCTCGGCTCTGACGGGGCCGCTGCTGGGACGTGTCACCCTGCTCGGCTGCCGCCCCAAGCGSCGGTGGTTCTGAGCGCGCCGGCCCAGCTGGGCCGCGGTGCCCGGGGGGATGCGTCTGCCACGTGGAAATTCAAAGTCAACAAACCCCGAGGAGGTTTCGTAAAGTTCAAGCGTGTGACACAGGCCAACAAAAGGCAGGAAATTGCCAGCGCGGAGCTGGCAGCGTCGGCCTCGCCGTGTCCCATCCGAATCCAGGTGTGACGTAAGCAGTGGCACAGGATGCGCGCGGCTGGACCCGCGGCTCCTCCGGGATGCGGCTCCTCCGGGATGCGGCTCCCCCGGGATGCAGCTCTGTGCACTGCTGCCCTGGCAATGGTCTGGGTTTGCTTCCCCAAACCCCTCCAACCCGAGCCCCGCTTTCCCTTGCAGATACCGTCCTCCCTATCCCCGCGATCCCAACATCCCCGTGGCCTCCAGGGCGCCCAAGGGGCAGATCCGTGGAGCCGGTTCATGCCAGGCCTGGTGCTGCTCTGTTTTGCGGCTTTTTCCCGCGCAGGGAGCGGGGCTGAAGCGGGTGAGCGCGGCCGGRGCAGCCGCCACCAGCACGAGCGCTGCCGCCCGGCCGCGTCCGCTCTCCTTCGTGACGCTCCGTCGCCAGAGCCTCCCGCGGCGTCGTGCCCCACGGCGGAGACAAGGAGGGCACTGAAGAAATAGGTCAGTGGGGTGGTGAATAAGGAAGCGCTCGCGGCAGGCGGCCGTGCGCGGAGCGGCCCGCGCGGGCATCGCGGCCGGCAGCTCTCCGTGCCCGGCATCGCTTCCCTGCTCCTCCCTTTGAGGTTTCCCGCCTCGGACGGGCACGGAGCCGCCCGCCAGGCCCCGGCTGCTTCTCTTTTTGCGTCGCTTTTCAGAGGCTGYAGGAAGCTGGAGCTGCTTCGTTTGCTGAGAGAGCTCTTGGCTGCGGCTGTTGGGTTGGCACGGGCAGTTCCACRGCTTTTCTTCTGGGATCTGGGTGCTTGAAGGGCCTCTGCTTTGACGGGCACCTTGACAAAAGTCTATTTGTGGCTCTGCGTGGGGCAACCCTGCACTCAGCTGGGAAGATTTTTAGCTCCCTTGGCCCCCAGTCATCCATTATGTTGTCCCTAGACTTCCCAGAGATCTCACGTGTCCCCTGTCCCAACCCTTGGTCTGGTCCAAAAAAAAGGTCTTGGCCCAGGATTTGCTCTGTGTCCTGCTGTCCATGTGCTAGGACAAAAAGGGCAGAAGGGACAACTGGCTTAGMCAGTCTCCAGGTGATGTTCTGGATAGTCCATCGGGAGGTGACACGGGCACGAGGTGCTGGTCCAAGAAGCCCAGTCAGCTGCAATGTTGTAGCTTTGGTCTGGGTCTTTCCAGGATTCCCACCCTTCCCCAGGCTGAGATGACCTCTAGTTGGAGCAGCATCACCTTTTCCTTTCATGCTGGCTCATGATCTGTCATGTTTGATGTCTCAGAAGTTTCCTCTTGGATTGCTCAGCCCTTCCCGCTGGTCTCACCAGCGTGTCCCGGGGGAGCAGCTCCGAAAGGGCTCCTGTGTCCAGCGCAGGGATCCGGTGCGCGTAGGGAGGGCTCGTTCGGTGCTGCGTGACACACGGGTCACTTGTGGCTGCGGGGGAGTCATCCTGTCCCCGTCATCCCCTCGGCTCCGCTCCCTTTGCTCGTGTTTGTTCTGCGCGGCTCTTAGCAGCTGGATTAAACCCCACTGAATGGCAGGAACAGGGGCGCTCAAGCCCTGGGCTGCTTCTGCTCTCTGCTCACGCAAGCGAGTTTGCAGAGAGCGGCGAGCAGAGAGGGGCCTGGCGGGCAAGGATGCGCGTGAGCGAAATTCCTGCCGCGCTCCCGCGTCACGGGGATCCCTCACACCAGGGCTCGGGCCCGGAGAGCAGCCGCTCGCGGGCTCGGATGGCATCTCCCGCCGCCGCGACCCCCGAGCCGCGTTCAGCGCCCGGACCGGGGCTTCCGCTGGGAATGCTGACCGGCATTCCGGTGTAGGTGCGCACAACAGCCCCGCGCGCTGCGCCGTGCAGAAGTGAGGCCGCGTTTCCTAGGGCTGCGGGACCTGGGCCGAGAGCCCCCCGTGGCCGCACAGTGCTGTGTGCCTGGGCACGCGGCGCCTCTGCTGCTCCCTGTGCCGTGCCCGGGACACGTGGAGCACCGGCCGCTCCGGGAATCGGGATGGCCGGCCCGTCTCGGAGCTGCGTCCAAGCTGCAGCACGGAGAGGAGCTGTGGGAAGCAACGGGGTGGTTGGTGGCACYGTGGCGGCTCCCGGCCTGGAGGGCGGCTTTTCCAGGGTGCTCCATGCATTGCACTGATGAAACCTGTCTCTTCCCTGCAGCACTATGGACATTTTCCCCACGCTGGTGGCCCTGGCTGGAGCTGAGCTTCCTCCCAACAGGCGCTTCGATGGCTTGGACGTGTCCCCGGTTCTCTTTGGGCGCTCGGACACGGGCCACAAGGTGAGGCAGCGTCACCGCACGGAGGCCGGTAGYGTTTGGCCTCCTCTCCTGCTGCAGCAGATCCTCTTCCCGACCTTGCCGGGTCCTGCCTTCCCACAGCATGGGGACTGTCTGGAGGGAGGGCGGGCGCCGGCCCCGCTGCGGAGCGGCGCTTTGGAGCGGCCGGCACGGCGGGAAGCGCTGGCTGAGGCAGATAAGGCAGGCGAAGGCGAGGGGGGAGCAGGGGGGCTGGCGGCGCTCGGACCCGCAGGAGGGTCTCCGTGCTCAGCCCATGCGGCCGGAGTGGGCGCCGGGACCGCGGCTGCTGGGGCTCCTGGGGGCCGTAAAAGGCCAGTGCGTTAGCCAAGAGTTATCTGCGAGCAGAAATGCTTTGTTGGTACATGTGGGATTAMGTGTCCAGCAGCAGCGGGGGGATGAGCTGAGCCTGGCGGGCGCTGTGCATCCCTTCCCCTCTCGCCGCTCCAAGCAGCCCCGTGGGGAGCAGCCCGGGCGCTGTGGCCTTTCCCTTGGCTCATCCCGAAAGGGACACGGTTGTCCGAGCCGCTCCCGGGCGTGTGCACCTGGCTGCCTAACTGGTAGTTATCTGGACAGCTAGAGACACAGCTCGGGCCTCGCTCCCGGCCGTCCTTGCCTCGGTGCCGGCCCCGTCGCTGATGTCCGAGCGGGGCAGACAGTCCAGCGTCCCGCAGCTTTCTGCCCCTACAGCAACAGGAGCTGCTGACAGCTCCTCTGAGCATAAAAAAAGCAGCGAGCAGAGCAAGCAGCGGGGCGAGCGCTTTGCTCCGAGTTGCACAAGACTTTTGCTGAGCAAAACCAGTGGCTTTCAGGGCGATGCCGCGGATGAAGGCTCCTGGCGCCCCTCAAATCCCTCCTCYTGCCAGCGCCACCAGCCAGCTCCGTGCTGGGCTCTTGCACCCGCTCTCTGCATCCATCGGGGCTTTTGCCATTTAGTTCCTATTTATGGAGCTTTCTGCTGAGCTGTGAGAGAAGCTGCGGGAGCGGCTGGGCAGTGGGCGCTCGGCTGCCCTCGCCATGGGCTGGCTCCTGATAGGAGCCCGTGGGCAAGAGCAGTTTGCTGGGAGATGCCTCTGCTGGCCTAAGTGTGTGGCCTGGGGAAGGGAAAGGGGCAGCACACATACCGGGAAAGGGAAGTAAAGCTGGGATTTGCAGCAGTGTTCCCAGTGTGTTGCAGCAGCGTGCAGTGACATGCGGCAGTGTGCAGCAGCGTGTAGCAGTGTGCAGTGATGTGCAGCAATGTGCAGCAGTGTGTAGCAATGTACAGTGACATGCAGCAGTGTGCAACAGCGTGTAGCAGTGTGCCGCAACGTGAAGGGACATGCAGCAGCGTGTAGCAGCATGCAGCAACATGCAGCAGCACGTAGTGATGTGCAGCGACATGCAGCAGCATGCAGGGACATGCAGTAGTGTGCAGCAAAATGCAGCAGCATGCAGTGATGTACAGGGACATGCAGCAGCGTGCAGCAGCATGCAGTGATTTACAGGGGCATGCAGCAGCATGCAGTGATGTGCAGGGACATGCAGCAGCGTGCAGCAACATGCAGCAGCATGCAGTGATGTACAGGGACGTGCAGCAGCATGCAGCAAAATGCAGCAGCATGCAGTGATGTACAGGGACRTGCAGCAGCGTGCAGCAGTGTGCAGCAGCATGCAGTGATGTACAGGGGCATGCAGCAGCATGCAGCAGCATGCAGTGATGTGCAGCAGCATGCAGCAACATGCAGTGATGTGCAGCAGCATGCAGCAACATGCAGTGATGTGCAGGGACGTGCAGCAGTGTGCAGCAGCATGCAGCAGCATGCAGTGATGTACAGGGACGTGCAGCAGC